>NC_042984.1:10242714-10440214 GCF_901001165.1 Salmo trutta | reverse complement strand
ATTATTGATAAACATGCACCTGTTAAGAAACTGACTGTTAGAACTGTTAAGGCTCCATGGATCGATGAGGAACTGAAAAACTGTATGGTTGAAAGAGATGGGGCAAAAGGAGTGGCTAATAAGTCTGACTGTACATCTGACTGGCTTACTTACTGCAAATTGAGAAATTATGTGACTAAACTCAACAAAAAGAAGAAGAAACTTTATTATGAAGCCAAGATCAATGATATAAAAAAAGAAGAAAACAAATATTTGGAGTACTTTAAATGAAATTATGGGCAGAAAGACACCCCTATCTGTCAGATTTTTAATCTGAGCCTAGAGGAAAGTCCTTGTCCTCAGGCCTGGAGGGAAGTCAAAGTAATTCCGCTACCCAAGAATGGTAAAGCGCCCTTTACTGGTTCTAACAGCAGACCTGTAAGCTTGCTGCCAGCTCTTAGCAAACCTTTGGAAAAAATTGTGTTTGACCAAATACAATGCTATTTCTCTGTAAACAAATTAACAAGAGACTTTCAGCATGCTTATAGAGAAGGGCACTCAACATGTACTGCACTGACACAAATGATGATTAGTTGAAATAAATTGATAATAAGATTGTGGGAGCTGTACTGTTAGATTTCAGTGCAGCCTTTGATATTATTGACCATAACCTGTTGTTGAGAAAACATATGTGTTATGGATTTTCAACCTCTACCATATCGTGGATTCAGAGCTATCCATCTAATATAACTCAAAGGGTTTTCTTTAATGGAAGCGTTTCTAATGTCAAATATGTAAAGTGTGGTGTACCGCAGGGCGACACTCTAGGCCCTCTACTCTTTTCTATTTTTACCAATGATCTGCCACTGGCATTAAACAAAGCATGTGTGTCCATGTATGCTGATGATTCAACCATATTCGCATCAGCAACCAGAGATAATGAAGTCACTGAAACCCTTAACAAAGAGTTGCAGTCTGTTTTGGAATGGGTGGCCAGTAATAAACTGGTCCTGAACATCTCTAAAACTAAGAGCATTGTATTTGGTAGAAATCATTCCTTAAGTGCTAAACCTCAGCTGAATCTGGTAATGAATGGTGTGGCTGTTGAGCAAGTTGAGGAGACTAAATTACTTGGTGTTACCTTAGATTGTAAACTGTCATGTTCAAAATATATAGATTCAGTGGTTGCAAAGATGGGGAGATGTCTAGCCGTAATAAAGAGATGCTCTGCATTTTTGACACCGCACTCCAGAAAGCAAGTCCTGCAGGCTCTAGTTTTGTCTAATCTTGATTATTGTCCAGTCGTGTGGTCCAGTGCTGCAAGGAAAGACCTAGTTAAGCTGCAGCTGGCCCAGAACAGAGCGGCACGTTTTGCTCTTCATTGTAATCAGAGGGCTAATATTAATACAATGCATGCTAGTCTCTCTTGGCTAAGAGTTGAGGAAGGACTGACTGCATCATTTATTTTTATAAGAAACATGAATGTGTTGAAAATCCCAAACACACTTATCCCACCAGACATGCCACCAGGGGTCTTTTCACAGTCCCCAAATCCAGAACAAATTCAAGAAAGCGTGCAGTATTATATAGAGCCATTATTGCATGGAACTCCCTTCCATCTCATATTGCTCAAATGAACAGCAAACCTGGTTTCAAAAAACAGATAAAGCAACACCTCGCAGCACAACGCCTTTCCCCTATTTGACCTAGATAGTTTGTGTATGTATTGATATGTAGGATGTGTGTGCCTTTTTAAAAATGTATGTAGTTCTGTCCTTTAGCTGTTTTTGTCTATTGATGTTCTGTATTATGCCATTCTGTATTATGTTTCATGTTTTGTGTGGACCCCAGGAAGAGTAGCTGCTGCTTTGCAACAGCTAATGGGGATCCTAATAAAATCCCCCAAAAATAACAGGTGGCACACTAAAATGTTTTGCTGGCAATCTGGGGGGAGGGGGGGGGGGGAATCCACTTCAATCAATTAAATCCATTTCAATCAGTGTAGATGAAGGGGAGGAGACAGTTTAAAGAAGTATTTTTAAGCCTTGAGACAATTGAGACATTGATTGTGTGTGTGTGCCATTCAGAGGGTAAATGGGCAAGACAAGATTTAAGTGCCTTTGAACAGGGTATGGTAGTAAGTGCCAGAAGCACTGGTTTCTGTGAAGAACTGCAACGCTGCTGGGTTTTTCACACTCAACAGTTTCCTGTGTGAATCAAGAATGGTCCACCACCCAAAGGACATCCAGCCAACTTGATACAACTGTGGGAAGCATTGGAGTCAACATGGAACGCTTTCAACACCTTGTAGAGTCCATGCGCCGACAAATTGAGGCTGTTCTGAGGGAAAATGTGTGTGTGGGGGGGTGGGGGTGCAACTCATGGTTAGGAAGGTGTTCCTAATGTTTAGTATACTCAGTGTATATAGTAACCAGGGGCCCTGAGCCCAGATCTGAAGAACAGAAGAGACGGTCATTAACCAGGGAGATAAGATGGAAAAATAAGTGATAGTGAAAGAGAAAGAGAAATATATTGACTAGGTCGTAGTAGAGCAAGGTAACGGGGTTAAATTATTGTAGAAGGAGAAGAAACTCTGTGTAGAAGTCTTCGCTACAATACTCTCACAGCAAACCCCTTTCAGCTTGACCAGACACCCCCACCACCTGTTCCTCTGTGGTATCTGCATACTCACCTCTCCTAGATGTGAGTCCCCCAACGGACCCCTGGTCTCTGGGTTCACGATGATCACCCTCACCCCCGGAAGAATCTGCAGACAGGGAGATCAGGGTTAGTAGACAACCCCACGGACACAAGAGGAAGTTTCATTGGAGAGGCAAGAGGTCAAAACACAGTCTAAAGGCGTCCACATACACAGGTTTGGTTTGCTCCCTGCACGACCGTCTGCTTTCATACTCCCTAAACACCTTCGTTTCAAACACGAGAAAAAAACAACAACATCACTGTTCTTTATCCCTTTTCAGTCACCACGGCAACAACATAGCCTGAAACACTTCCTCAAAATAGTCAGAATTAATCTGAAGATAAATCATGAAATCTGTCATTTTGACATTTTTGCAGACGAGGTCCTAGTCACGCATCTAACTGAGATGTTTGACTTCAGATACCGAACTTCACCTTGCCTCATGAAAAGAAATGTGTGTGCACGAACAGCCAAGAAGTTAAAAACCTGTTGAACACCAAAATGTAATCATAATATATGCGCAAAGGGTTTAGACTGGGAAGCATAGGGTAAAGCTTCAGTCATCTCAGTGCCATGTACTTACAGTGCCTGACTCCATGAGGGGAAGACTCTGTGGGGCTCCTCGCTCCACCAACCTCACCCTGGAAGACACAGACAGACGGACTCCATTCTCTGCAGTGCAGTTATACATGACCATGTGACCTGACCAGGGTGATGTCCGCTAGCTATCCTCACCTGTCATGGCGGAGGGACTTCATGTCTACATAGACGGTGGAGGGATCTGGTCCAGCTGTACCCTGGCAGAGAAACAGAAAGGGAACTTTGTGATCTAAAAAGTCCAAATGAGTCACCATCATCGTTGTTTAGATCCAGCTGTGTGTGCGTATGCATGCATGCATATTTTTTGCGGCTCCCTGCATTTGTATGTGCGTGCCTGTGTGTGCGCTGGGGCCCACCTGCAAGCAGATGGCTAGGTTGACCCTGGATCCAAACGCTGTGCTGACAGCGCGGGGGGAGAGGCCCAGGTCTTTAAACAGCTTGGAGAAGGACTGGGTCAGGGCCAGCCGGGGACGCTCCTCTGCTATCACTACACAGCTCCTCACACAGGACAGGTTCATACCCCGCGCCTGCAGACACACAGGTTAATAATACACACAGGTTAATAATACACACAGGTTAATAATACACACAGGTTAATAATACACACAGGTTAATAATAATACACACAGGTTAATAATAATACACACAGGTTAATAATAATACACACAGGTTAATAATACACACAGGTTAATAATACACACAGGGTGGAGACTCCTAGACAGTTACCACCAGCCTCTTCTGGTGTGTGTACAGGATACAGTTGACAGATTTTAGATTCTGGAACCAACACATATCTAGCCATTGGTTAGACTGTGTGTGTGTGTGTGTGTGTTCCTCACCTTGAGAGAGTCAGTCTGTGTGCCCAGGCCCTTGGTGCAGAGCTCCATGACAGAGTAGGAACAGAAGGTGTCTCTGATCTTGTACTGGCTCAGGGTGCTCAGCCACAGAGGTAAGGACAGCTCCAACTCCATAGGAGGGATCAGGATGGACTGGTGACCCGAGTACACACTACACACAATATTGGAACTTTCTCTAGTCAATACACAACCTAAAAAGCTGCTGTCACTTTTCTGCTCAATAGAGATCAGCCGCAGTGTCAACAACACTAGATTATAGAGCGACATAGAAGCGGCATAAGGATTATACAAAATGTAGGTGAAACCATGGCAGCCCAGCCGTGTCTCTTACCTGGAGAGGCACCACTGTACGAAGCCCAGGCCGCAGTAGGGGTCCAGACAGATGGCTATTTGGCGAGAGGAGTAGAGCTCACACTGCAGCTTGATGGAGCGACACAGTGTACTGATCGCCGAGTGGGACATCTGACACACACCACAGACAGACAGACAAAGAGACGAGAGAGAGCGAGAAACCAGAGAGAGAGAAAGAGAAACAAGACGAGAGAGAGAGAGAAACCAGAGAGAGAGAGAGAAAGAGACAGAGATAAACAAGACGAGAGAGAGAAACCAGAGAGAGAGAAAGAGACAGAGATAAACAAGACGAGAGAGAGAAACCAGAGAGAGAGAAAGAGAGAGATAAACAAGACGAGAGAGAGAAAGGAGAGAGAGAAAAAGATGCCTTTTAATATGCAAAAGAACGGCTGTGTGATCATTTCTCCTGAGATGGACTTAGTATCTAAGTGTGTACATACTACAGTAGTGCCCCTACCTTGACCCCGGTCAGCATTCCTGTGGTGGACACACTGAAGTCCAGGTAGGCCAGCATCTCTGCTGTGGGGGGCTTGTAGAGCTGGGGGGGCCGCCTCCTGGGGAGGTCGTCTAGAAAGGACACACAGAGAAGGTAAACAGAGTCCATCAGTTAGAAGGCACATCTCCAATGTATTCATTACACATGAAAGTGACACCCTATGTGGCTCTGGTCCCTGTATAGTGTACACTACCCTACATGGCTCTGGTCCCTGTATAGTGTACACTACCCTATGTGGCTCTGGTCCCTGTATAGTGTACACTACCCTATGTGGCTCTGGTCCCTGTATAGTGTACACTACCCTACATGGCTCTGGTCCCTGTATAGTGTACACTACCCTATGTGGCTCTGGTCCCTGTATAGTGTACACTACCCTATGTGGCTCTGGTCCCTGTATAGTGTACACTACCCTACATGGCTCTGGTCCCTGTATAGTGTACACTACCCTATGTGGCTTTGGTCCCTGTATAGTGTACACTACCCTATGTGGCTCTGGTCCCTGTATAGTGTACACTACCCTATGTGGCTCTGGTCCCTGTATAGTGTACACTACCCTATGTGGCTCTGGTCCCTGTATAGTGTACACTACCCTATGTGGCTCTGGTCCCTGTATAGTGTACACTACCCTATGTGGCTCTGGTCCCTGTATAGTGTACACTATCCTACATGGCTCTGGTCCCTGTATAGTGTACACTACCCTAAGTGGTTCTGGTCCTAAGTAGTCCACTATCATGTGAAAATTGCGTGTCTTGGGAGAGATTTGGGATTTGCTGCAGTACCTGTGTCTATGATAGTGGGCCAGGTCTTGACGTTGACGCTGGCAGCAGCCTCTCTGGACCGGAGGATCCTCATCAGGGGCTGGGTGGTTAGGATACAGGCAGCTTTACTCACCTGCAACACACACCCACAGAAATTTGATTTCCCCCCCCCCCCCAAGATCATTTCAGCAGTTACTAAAGTTTTCATACTACAAATATAAGTTTGTATATATTGAGGCATAACATCTTTCATAAAGCGGTTATGTGAAAACATGTTGGTGGCTGTAGTTGACTCACGTCCATGATCATGCGGACGGTGGGCAGGGTAGCAGCCAGGTTCTGGGGGTGAGGGGGCCGCACTGTTACAGGGATCACCCCCGCATACAGACAGCCATAGAACGCAGCTATCAGATCAATGCCTGGGGAAGGAGGGAGGGAGGGAGGGGGAGGGAGGGTGGGAGAGAGGGAGGGAGGGGGAGGGAGGGTGGGAGGGAGGGTGGGAGAGAGGGGAGGGAGGGAGGGAGTAAGAAGTGTGGGGAAGGAGACCGAGAGAGAGAAGAGGGGAGGACTGTTAACAATAGCATTTAACTGACTATTCTAAGGCAGAGATTGTATAGGTGAGGATGGACAGTATTAGCAGCCTCGTGTGAAGTGTGTGTGTAGGTCATTCAACCCACCAGGGGGGTATAGCAGCACTACGTTGTCCCCAGTGTTGAGGCCTCCTCTCTCCATCAGGGCTGAGGTTATCTTCTCTGCTCTCTTGTGCAGCTGAAGACAAGTGGCTGTGCACACTGCTGCCCCCTGCAGGACGGAGGTGGTAAGAGACACTGTACAGGTGCAATATACAGGAAAGCCTAGCAAGTGTGACCAACCAGGGTTCGAACCTGGGTCCGCTGCACACCACAAGACTGTATTAGCCCACTCAGCTAAAGCCTAGGCCGGAGGGGAGCTAACACAACCTCCACACTCATATTTTAAAACGTATAAGGGCATAAGAAATGGGAGTAAAAATGGGAACATCTAAAGAGAGGTGTGACCATCCTACCTTAGCGTTGAGCAGCACATACAGGACGTGGTCAGGGTCACTCTGGGCTCTCCACTGTAGCGCTTCAGACAGGAACTGGTGCTGAAAGAGGGGAAAGTGTGGGTCAGGACTCTGAACTGGTGCTGAAAGAGGGGAGAGTGTGGGTCAGGACTCTGAACTGGTGCTGAAAGAGGGGAGAGTGTGGGTCAGGACTCTGAACTGGTGCTGAAAGAGGGGAGAGTGTGGGTCAGGACTCTGAACTGGTGCTGAAAGAGGGGAGAGTGTGGGTCAGGACTCTGAACTGCTGCTGAAAGAGGGGAGAGTGTGGGTCAGGACTCTGAACTGGTGCTGAAAGAGGGGAGAGTGTGAGTCAGGACTCTGAACTGGTGCTGAAAGAGGGGAGAGTGTGGGTCAGGACTCTGAACTGGTGCTGAAAGAGGAGAGAGTGTGAGTCAGGACTCTGAACTGGTGCTGAAAGAGGAGAGAGTGTGGGTCAGGACTCTGAACTGGTGCTGAAAGAGGGGAGAGTGTGGGTCAGGACTCTGAACTGGTGCTGAATGAGGGAGCCACCAATAAGGGGAGAAGAGAACCAGAGACTAATGGACAGAAACAGGACGGTTGTGGAAGGAGCACAATAGCAGGCTTTAAGCACAGTAAAAACACACACACACACGTATAGTGAGGTTCTGTGTGCTTCGCTGTGTGACTGCACAGCCCATTCCCTCATTCAACAGGTGCACACCATTGATCTGCTCACGGTTACAGGGGTGCACACCATTGATCTGCTCACGGTTACAGGGGTGCACACCATTGATCTGCTCACGGTTACAGGGGTGCACACCATTGATCTGCTCACGGTTACAGGGGTGCACACCATTGATCTGCTCACGGTTACAGGGGTGCACACCATTGATCTGCTCACGGTTACAGGGGTGCACACCATTGATCTGCTCACGGTTACAGGGGTGCACACCATTGATCTGCTCACGGTTACAGGGGTGCACACCATTGATCTGCTCACGGTTACAGGGGTGCACACCATTGATCTGCTCACGGTTACAGGGGTGCACACCATTGATCTGCTCACGGTTACAGTGATGCAGACATAATACACAGTCACTGTCAAGCAGCACATCTGACAGAAGCAGCCTTACTGGGGCAGGTATGTCTGCTAAACTCTTACCATCATGGTCGGCCACATACAGAGCTACATCGCCAGAGAGAGAGTAGAGACAGAACAAAGCTTCTGTTATACGTTTGTCATTAGGACAACGGTAAATAACAAGTAGAGACAGAACAAAGCTTCTGTTATACGTTTGTCATTAGGACTACGGTAAATAAGATGGTGATTGTTGGTAAAAGCAGCTGTGCTCCATTCCTGGTGTTGGTGAGTATTGAAGACAGACCGTAGTGTTTGTTTTCACACTTTAGGGCCGACACCTTGTTGGCTCAGTGGGGTCTTACCTTCCTGACCAGACCCTCTTCCTCCACCACGCCCAGCTCTCTGCCTGCAGCCTGGGCCATCCTGTTTCCTGCTACCAGGTTACCAACCATGATGGAGGCCGGGCCCACTCCAACTATAGTACGGAGAGGAGAGGAGGGTTAGAGGTACACACCTACTACAGTGTCAAGTGTCACTGTGTCAGAGATGTAGACAGTCATTACAGCCACACACACCAATACCTGGTTGTTTCTGCCGTGGTTTGGGCAGGTTGGTAACACAGGTGTGCGGACAGAGGAGGATGTTACAGGGGTGCAGGTTCCCCTCTAGGAAGTTCTGTTTGGTCTCAGAGATGTGGATCCCACCCAGGGGGGTCTTGGGTAACGTGTTGGCCGGGACCAGGGCTAGGCAGTACAGACCCACCTGGTGGATACTGTCTATAGCCTATAGAGGAAAACACATGATATACTGTTTATGTGATTCCAGTACTGTTTGCACTGTTGTTAGGTGTGCTACCTATAACAGGGTAACATGTTGGCCGGGACCAGGGCTAGGCAGTACAGACCCACCTGGTGGATACCGTCTATAGCCTATAGTAGACAGAACACACGTCATACTTACTGTTAAATCGGTGGTGTAAAGTACTTAAGTACAAATACTTTAAAGTACTACTTAAGTAGTTTTTGGGGGCCTCTCTACTTTGACAACTTTTACTTTACTACATTCCTAAAGAAAATAATGTACTTTTTACTCCATACATTTTCCCTGACACCCAAAAGTACTCGTTACATTTTGACAGGAAAATGGTCCAATTCACACACTTATCAAGAGAACATCCCTGGTCATCCCTACTGCCTCTGATCTGGCAGACTCACTAAACACAAATGCTTTGTTTGTAAATGGTGTCTGAGTGTTGGAGTTTGCCCCCGGCTATCTGTCTGGTTTGATTAATATAAAGAATTTGAAAAATGGTTTATACTTGTACTTTTGATACTTAAGTATATTTCAGCATTCCATTTACTTTAGGTACTTTAGTACATTTAAAATCAAATACTTTTACTGAAGTAGTATTTTACTGGGTGACTTTCACTTGAGTCATTTTCTATTAAGGTATCTTTACTTTTACTCAAGTATGACAATTGAGTACTTTTTCCACCACTGCTGTTAATGTACTTCTACTACTAACTTAAAGCTGCAATATGTAACTTTTTGGGCGACCCAACCAAATTCACATAGAAATGTGAGTCATTGATCTGACATTCTCATTGAAAGCCAGTCTAAGAAGCAGTAGATCTGTTATGTGCGCTATTTCTATGCTTCTGTTTTAAAGTTTCATTTTGGAGTTTTTTTTTTTTAACTTCAAGAAGCTGAAAATACAATATTTTTGGTAATAGAAAAGATATTTCACATCTGTTTATATGGTACAATGATTATCTACACTATACTAGCTTGTTTCGCCACATAAACTGAAATTAGGCAAACTATTAGTTTCAGCAACCAGGAAATGGCGAAGCGATTTCTGCATATTGCACCTTTAACCTAAAGAGTGCACACTGATAGATAACTAGAAAGAAACATATGGAGATTGATTATAAAGGTGTGGGGTGAGTTGGACAAGTGAAGATAAATGATAAATAGATGGAAGGATAGATAATACTAGGTACCTATAGTAGATATGAGACAATAAGTATCTTCAGTACTGAGATAGATATATTTATAGAGGAGAGAACACACACGCGCACACATAAAAACATGTACCTGTAGTACTCTGCTCATCCACTGGAAGCTGTCCTCTTCACTGGCATCTGGTCTTTGTTCTGCTACAATCACTATCCTCTCATCATAGAACACGGTTACAGAGAACACGGCGATCCTACACCAGGGAGAGAGTCAGTCAGCAATAACACACACAACCCACAATAACAACCTACTCTCACACCAGAGACCACCGTCACAGAGCACACAGTGATCCTCCTCCGGGAGAGGGAGTGACAAGACAGCACGGCACACTCTCACGCTTTAACACCTCAGCAGAATGACTGTGGCACTCACCTGTTTTGACAGGCTCCACAGCCAAAGCACTCACACCTTACCAACACAGCAAAACACACCATAAGGACTGCACTGCTGACACTCACCTCCCCCTGTAGACAGTTTTGACAGGCTCCACGGCCAGGGCTGTGGCCACCAAGTCATCAGCATTGTGTCGTCTACCACTAACCGTCAGGAGCCCTTCGTTCTTCCCCACTACAAACACCAGACTTCCCTGTGGAGTTAGGGAGGGGAATAGCAGGTCACAAAGCAATGTCACTATTTATTTTCATTTTCTAGACATCAACAGACACAGAGACACCAAAATTATATTCTACATTGACATGTTTTGTTGATATAAAGTAGTTGTGCATAGCTATAAACTGAATAGGTTAGGTAGGACCTAAAATGACTGTCTTTCTATCTTACCGGCCCTACGAAGCCCAGCAGGCCAGTCCTAGTGAAGGGGATGTCTCCCATCGGAGCTCCCGCCTGGTTCACAGGAATCACCTGCACAGAGACACACCTTCAGTTATGGAGGTTACTGCATAATATATTACACAATGATCATCCTTTCAACCAATCACAACAACACCTTTAACTGTCAACACAACTCCTCAACTCAGGTTAGAGAGACCAGCGTTGTAAAGGGAGGGTATATTACTGGAAACTTTAAGTTTACCAGTAATATACCAGAATTAACTGGCCCTTTTGGGTACTTCAGATTATCACAGGTGTCTAATTATCTCTGGTCCCCTCTCTTGTAAAATACATGAAATAATTAAATAAGATACTGAACAAAAATATAAACGCAACATGTAAAGTGTTGGTCCTATGTTTCTTTAGCTGAAATAAAAGATCCCAGAAATGTTCCATACGCACAAAGTTTATTTCTCTCAAATTCTGTGCACAAATTTGTTTACATCCCTGTTAGTGAACATTTCTCCTTTGCCAAGATAATATCAAGAAGCTGAATAAACAGCATGATCATTACACAGGTGCATTTTGTGCGGAAAAAAAGATGCAGTTTTGTCACACAATGCCACAGATGTTTCAAGTTGAGGGAGCGTGCAATGTGCGTGCTGACTGCAGGAATGTCCACCAGAACTGTTGCCAGATTATTGAATTCTCATTTCTCTACCATAAGCCACTTCCAATATTGTTTTAGAGAATTTGGCAGTACGTCCAACCGTCCTCACAATCGCAGACCACGTGTATGGCGTTGTGTGGGCGAGCGGTTTGCTGATGTCAACGTTGTGAACAGAGGGCCCCGTGGTGGCGGTGGGGTTATGGTACGGGCAGGCATAAACTACAGACAACAAACACAATTGCATTTTATTGATGGCAAATTGAATGCACAGAGACACCATGACGAGATCCTGAGGCCCATTGTCGTGCCATTCATCCACCGTCATCACCTCATGTTTCAGCATGATAATGCACTGCCCCATGTCAAAGGATCTGTACCCAATTCCTGAAAACTGAAAATGTCCCAGCTCTTCCATGGCCTGCATACTCAGACATGTCACCCATTGAGCATGTTTGGGATGCTCTGGATTGACATGTACGACAGCGTCTTCCAGTTCCTGACAATATCCAGCCATTGAAGAGGAGTGGGACAACATTCCACAGCAGGCCACAATCAACAGCCTGATCAACTCTATGAGAAGGAGATGTGTCAAGCTGCATGAGGCAAATGGTGGTCACACCAGATACTGACTGGATTTATATATATACACTTTTTTTACACACTTTATTTTACTATGTCAATATATATTTGTTCTCAATGTTTTGGCGTCAAACTAGTGGCAGCTGTACATTTTTTTAAAGTTAATAGTTGAAGAGTTAATTGAAAATAATGCCAATTTTTATTAGGCTATTTTCTTTTGAACCACATGGTCTATCCACTATAAACTCATGGACAATATGGACATGGATAAAATCAAATAAATGAATACTATAATAGGAATAAACATTATTCCAGTATAAATTACCAAAGGTACCATAGATTTCCAATAGATTTGTTAACTAGAAAGATTACCAAAGATTCTGGTAACTTCTGTAAATGAAATGGTAGCTTGGCAACCCTAATTAGTAATAGAGACCATAGGTAACCATGACCACTGAATAATACAGTTGGGGTAGAGCTTTTAGAATTGTAATGCTCTGACAGAGGAGTCATGTTCTTAGGTTGATGGCTACATCCCGGTGTCAGTAGCACTACACTGAACAGAAATGCAGAAACTTGATGAGGGTTCAGTAAACAGTCCTCTCCTCACCTCGAAGGTGTTCTTGGTGACTCCAGGAAGACCGTAGTACATGGTTCCTCCAGCCCTGGAGTTCAACACTATCTCTCCGATCTCGTCGGTCTTACAGAGCTGTGGAGGCCCGTCTGGCTTCACGATACACATCAGAGCTGAAACACAAGACACTATAACATTAGGGCTAAAAACACACACTGTACATTAGAAACCAACTCCCAAAAGCATCTTTGGGTCCATGAATAAAATCAGCAGTGGGGGGGGCACTACTAAGTTAAATAGAATTGTTTTAAGAAGGTCAACCCAAGGATCATTTTTGCTATTTAATTTTGAAGACCGCTAGAAGTATTAAAAAAATATATATATTATTTGATGAACATTTTTATTTGGTCTTAATGCTATTTTCCCATACAAAACACAATGAATAACAGATTCACGACACAGAACATCAGATAGCCCCACAAAAAATTCTAAAAGAAGTTTGTTCTGAAATGTCAATCCTATATCTGAGAGATATAAGATCAGGAAACATTTGTTATTTTTTTTAAATATGTATTTAACCCCTTGTCACTAAACAGTCTCCATATACTGTATACCGGGGGACCTTCAGACGAGTCTTGTGAGGCCTGTGGACGTCCTACAGCCAAACAACCGACATGTTTGTGTTTTGAGAGTCTCACCTTTGCACAGATGAGTCATATTAGTGTGTAGCCCAAACCGTTAGGACGCTATAGACAGAAGATGGCAGATCGGCTGTACCGACCAGTCCCAAGACGCCTGTTGGGGTCGTAGAGCAAAATGGAGAAGACCTTCGTGTTTGTGAGAGTCTGATCTGTCCATTTGTAGAACAAACCATTCGGACGCTACAGACGATTTTGTGAGGCGACCAATTTACGAGATGTCTCTTGGTCTGACAAACACCGCTCTAGCTCGGTCACCTTTCACCGCAGATGCGGAAGTGTCACATAGGCGGATGCGGTGGAATGACATCTCAAGCTTAAACGGATGGATTTTTATGGGGATTTTGTTATTATGCTAATTAGATGTCTGTAGGGGGAGTGGACATTAAGGGGGTTTAAAGCAATGACTAAAACACTGAGCAAAGTAGAATTAACACCAGGGAAGTGACATTAACAAGACACAGTTAAACCACCACGGTTAAAGTCAGTCAGTGAGGAACAGAAAACACAAAGAGTGAGGTGTGTTATAGTGCTGTGGTGTGTTATAGAGTGGTGTGGTATAGAGTGGTGTGTTATAGTGGTGTGGTATAGAGTAGTGTGGTATAGAGTAGTGTGGTATAGTGGTGTGGTGTGTTATAGAGTGGTGTGGTATAGAGTGGTGTGTTATAGAGTGGTGTGGTGTGTTATAGAGTGGTCTGGTATAGAGTGGTGTGGTATAGAGTAGTGTGGTATAGTGGTGTGGTATAGTGGTGTGGTATAGAGTAGTGTGGTATAGAGTGGTGTGGTATAGAGTGGTGTGGTATAGAGTGGTGTGGTAAAGTATAGTGGTGTGGTATAGAGTGGTGTGGTATAGAGTGGTGTGGTATAGTGGTGTGGTATAGTGGTGTGGTATAGAGTGGTGTGGTAAAGTATAGTGGTGTGGTAAAGTATAGTGGTGTGGTAAAGTATAGTGGTGTGGTATAGTGGTGTGGTATAGAGTGGTGTGGTAAAGTGGTGTGGTATAGTGGTGCTGTATTGTGGTGCGGTGTGGTATAGTGGTGTGGTGTGGTATAGTGGTGTGGCGTGTTATAGTGGTGTGTTATAGTGGTGTGTTATAGTAAAGTGTGTTATAGTGGTGTGGTGTGTTATAGTGGTGTGTTATAGTGGTATAGTGGTACGGTGCGTTATAGTGGTGTGTTATAGTGAGATGGGGTGTGTTATAATGGTATGTTGTAGTAAAGTGTGGTATAGTGGTGTGTTATAGTGGTGTGGTATAGTGGTGTGGTATAGTGGTGTGGGGTAGGGTATTGGGGTGTGGTATAGTGGTATAGTGGTGTGGTATAGTGGTGTGTTATAGTGAGGTGGGGTATAGTGGTGTGTTATAGTGGTGTGTTATAGTGAGGTGGGGTATAGTGGTGTGGTATAGTGGTGTGGGTTATAGTGGTGTGGTGTATAGTGGTGTGGTATAGTGGTGTGTTATAGTGAGGTGGGGTATAGTGGTGTGTTATAGTGGTGTGTTATAGTGAGGTGGGGTATAGTGGTGTGGTATAGTGGTGTGGTATAGTGGTGTGGGTTATAGTGGTGTGGTGTATAGTGGTGTGGTATAGTGGTGTGTTATAGTGGTGTGGTATAGTGGTGTGGTATAGTATAGTATAGTGGTATAGTGGTGTGGTATAGTGGTGTGGTATAGTGGTGTGTTATAGTGGTGTGTTATAGTATAGTATAGTGGTGTGGTATAGTGGTGTGGTATAGTGGTGTGGTATAGTGGTGTGGTATAGTATAGTGGTGTGGTATAGTGGTGTGGTATAGTGGTGTGGTATAGTGGTGTGGTATAGTATAGTATAGTGGTGTGGTATAGTGGTGTGTTATAGTGGTGTGGTATAGTGAGGTGGGGGTATAGTGGTGTGGTATAGTGGTGTGGTATAGTGGTATAGTGGTGTGTTATAGTGGTGTGGTATAGTGAAAATAAGAATTTGTTCTTAACTGACTTGCCTAGTTAAATAAAGGTAAATAAAAAAATAGTAAAGTGTGTTTATAGAGTGGTGTGTTTATAGAGTGGTGTGTTATAGAGTGGTGTGTTATAGAGTGGTGTGTTTATAGAGTGGTGTGTTTATAGAGTGGTGTGTTATAGAGGTGTGTGTTATAGAGGTGTGTGTTATAGAGTGGTGTGTCATAGAGTGGTGTGTCATAGTGAGGTGTGTCATAGTGAGGGGTGGTGTGTCATAGTGAGGGGTGGTGTGGTATAGTGGGATGGGGTGTGTAATAGTGAGGGGTGGTGTGTCATAGTGAGGTGTCATAGTGAGGGGTGGTGTGTCATAGTGAGGGGTGGTGTGGTATAGTGGGATGGGATGTGTAATAGTGAAGGGTGGTGTGTCATAGTGAGGTGTCATAGTGAGGTGTGTCATAGTGAGGGGTGGTGTGTCATAGTGAGGTGTCATAGTGAGGGGTGGTGTGTCATAGTGAGGTGTCATAGTGAGGGGTGGTGTGTCATAGTGAGGTGTCATAGTGAGGGGTGGTGTGTCATAGTGAGGTGTCATAGTGAGGGGTGGTGTGTCATAGTGAGGTGTCATAGTGAGGGGTGGTGTGTCATAGTGAGGGGTGGTGTGGTATAGTGGGATGGGGTGTCTTATAGTGAGGTGAGGTGTGTCAGTGAGGGGTGGCGTGTCATAGTGAGGTGTGTCATAGTGAGGTGTGGTGTGTTATATTGTAGTTTAGTGAGTGGCGTACCTCCAGGCATCACATGGCCTACGTCCTGTACAGTGAGGGCAGAGTTCTTGTCCTCTGTGTTGACCCTGATGACCCCATGACTCAGCCCGCCCATGGAGAGAATGGCCCTGGCAGGGAGGGCTGTACCACGAGCACCAGGCCTGGAGGGGGAGTATCAGAAAGATCTCAGTGTATTGTGTAAGAGAGAGAAAGAGGTAGACATACAGTGGGGAGAACAAGTATTTGATACACTGCTGATTTTGCAGGTTTTCCTACGTACAAAGCATGTAGAGGTCTGTAATTTTTATCATAGGTACACTTCAACTGTGAGACGGAATCTAAAACAAAAATCCAGAAAATCACATTGGATGAATTTTAAGTAATTCATTTGCATTTTATTGCATGACATAAGTATTTGATCACCTACCAACCAGTAAGAATTACGGCTCTCACAGACCTGTTAGTTTTTTTTTAAGACGCCCTTCTGTTCTCCACTCATTACCTGTATTAACTGCACCTGTTTGAACTTGTTACCTGTATAAAAGACACCTGTCCACACACTCAATCAAACAGACTCCAACCTCTCCACAATGGCCAAGACCAGAGAGCTGTGTAAGGACATCAGGGATAAAATTGTAGACCTGCACAAGGCTGGGATGGGCTACAGGACAATAGGCAAGCAGCTTGGTGAGAAGGCAACAACTGTTGGCGCAATTATTAGAAAATGGAAGAAGTTCAAGATGACGGTCAATCACTCTCGGTCTGGGGCTCCATGCAAGATCTCACCTCGTGGGGCATCAATGATCATGAGGAATGTGAGGGATCAGCCCAGAACTACACGGCAGGACCTGGTCAATGACCTGAAGAGAGCTGGGACCACAGTCTCAAAGAAAACCATTAGTAACACACTGCGCTGTCATGGATTAAAATCCTGCAGCGCACGCATGTCCAGGCCCGTCTGAAGTTTGCCAATGACCATCTGGATGATCCAGAGGAGGAATGGGAGAAGGTCATGTGGTCTGATGAGACAAAAATAGAGCTTTGTGGTCTAAACTCCACTCACCGTGTTTGGAGGAAGAAGAAGGATGAGTACAACCCCAAGAACACCATCCCAACCGTGAAGCATGGAGGTGGAAACATCATTCTTTGGGGATGCTTTCCTGCAAAGGGGACAGGACGACTGCACCGTATTGAGGGGAGGATGGATGGGGCCATGTATCGCAAGATCTTGGCCAACAACCTCCTTCCCTCAGTAAGAGCATTGAAGATGGGTCGTGGCTGGGTCTTCCAGCATGACAACGACCCGAAACACACAGCCAGGGCAACTAAGGAGTGGCTCCGTGAGAAGCATCTCAAGGTCCTGGAGTGGCCTAGCCAGTCTCCAGATCTGAACCCAATAGAAAATCTTTGGAGGAAGCTGAAAGTCCGTATTTCCCAGCGACAGCCCCGAAACCTGAAGGATCTGGAGGTCTGTATGGAGGAGTGGGCCAAAATCCCTGCTGCAGTGTGTGCAAACCTGGTCAAGAACTACAGGAAACGTATGATCTCTGTAATTGCAAACAAAGGTTTCTGTACCAAATATTAAGTTCTGCTTTTCTGATGTATCAAATACTTATGTCATGCAATAAAATGCAAATTAATTACTTAAAAATCATCCAATGTGATTTTCTGGATTTTTGTTTTAGATTCCGTCTCTCACAGTTGAAGTGTACCTATGATAAAAATTACAGACCTCTACATGCTTAGTAAGTAGGAAAACCTGCAAAATCGGCAGTGTATCAAATACTTGTTCTCCCCACTGTATATGTACGTTGTTTACCTGCGTATAGCCACAGTGAGAGCTTCAGGAGAGGAGGCACATGGGCAGATGACCTCTGGCTTTAACCCGTGAGACTGGAACACGTTGAGGAAGGCATCGCACGATGACACAGACCCTGAAAGACAGCAGAAATGCATAACAATGTGTCAGCAATGTGCTTCCCTGTTAAGAATCAAACCGATTTTATGAATCCAATTGACCGGATCAGATGTTTCTCTTGGAAGTTGTGTGCACTGCATCTAGAAATACATATCACAGTGTACCAATAGAGGCACTGATAAAGACTATGGAAGGTCAATGTAAGGACAAATAATAGTTTGGGGAATAGATAAAGCAATCATGAGTCACGTCTACATGACTCACAGGACAGGTTGATGTGTCTCTGGTCTGTGTGTGTGTGTGTGTGTGTGTGAATGACCCACAGGACAGGTTGATGTGTCTCTGGTCCGTGTGTGTGTGTGTGTGTGTGTGTGTGTGTGTGTGTGTGTGTGTGTGTGTGTGTGTGTGTGAATGACTCACAGGACAGGTTGATGTGTGTGTGTGTGTGTGTGTGTGTGTGTGTGTGTGTGTGTGTGTGTGTGTGTGTGTGTGTGTGACTCACAGGGGTTGGCTCCATCAGCTACTATGAGCATGCGTATGGAGGACAGGTTGGTGTCTCTCTGGTCCCTGTGAGCCATCATAGCCCAGTGGAGGTCACGACACTTCACCACGGCTACACGTGCTGCAGGAGAGAAACAAGAGGGACTGCTCAGGCTCACATCTCATCGCCTCAACACATACTGCTAATTCTAATCGCTAATAATATGGGTCATGTTCATTAGGCACGAAACTGAAAAGAAAAGTCTGAAACAGGGAGGTAAAATCATGTTCCTTCGGACAACATCTTAAAACGTTTTGCTACAATGTTTCCTAATGAACCCGACCCAGGCTACCTTAATCCATAGCATGCAGTTTAGGATGCTAATGCATGCTAGTGTCTATGCAGTTTACAATATAAAAGCTATAGCTAACTGTAGCCTTACCTTTGTGTATGTGGACTCTCTGCACCCAGGACATGGGACAGGCCTTCATGACAGCGTAGGGTACAGTGATGGTGTGGATCCTGTTCATGACACTGGTTAGCACCCCGTGCCACAAACCCATGTCCTTCTTACAGTCAAGGACATTGACCAACGTTTCTCCTGAGTACACAAACATTTGAAATACTTTATTTCAATGCACATCACCGTCAGAAAGGATTCAAACATTTCAAAGGTTACAGATACATAGGCACTTTAAGGATACCAACAGTACCTTCTCCATATAGCGAGGTTACCACAGGACACGTAACAACAGCTTTATATCACATGATAAGTCTACAATACAGCTGATTTAACTGTGGACAGGGAAACACTGTGTTCCAGGAACAGTCTTGCTGCCTGCCTCTGTGGATTCCCCTCATGGGATCTAATGTTCTCTGAGACCGAGAGAGGCTAAAGTGCCCTTTGTCTAAAAGCTGATCTGAGTGAGTATATGTATCTATTTAAATATATATGAGAGAGCGCGCGAGAGAGAGGCTATAGGAGGACGGGCTCAATGGTGTGTGTTAATCATGCACTTACCTTCACAGTAGTTGCAGGCCTGTGTCAGGGCTTGACAGTGTGTCAACAAGGCTATCTTAGACACTGCTACTCCCATCACCGTCCCCTCTTTACTGGCCTTGTACTGAGAGAGCAGAACAACAAAGTTAAAGAAGTAAATACAATCACAAAATAATCAACGATACTAGGGCTTGTCCCCGACTAAAAACAAATCTTGGTCGACCAAGAGTCGTCTGCTCTTTCGACCAATCGATTGGTTGAAATTTGTATAGGTATTTTTCCTTATATAGACACATCCTATGTGTTTTAATCAAATCAACTATATTCACTGAGCTTGTCTGATGCTTTAAGCACACTGTTTGATTAAATAATTAAGACACACAAATGAGGAGAGGGAGTCCGACCGCAATAGATTTGATTGTGCCGGGCCTGGCTCAGACTTGCTGTGTTGAAAAAAAAAAGACAGTGAGTGTGTGTGACTAGCACCCATTGTCTCTCTCTCCTCCCTGCTGCAGCAACCACCACAGAACATCAATGTGCATCGCACTGTCCGTGTTAATGAAGCTGCAACATAATTACAGCCATTTCTGACTGACCGAAATCCCTCATTTGTTTAGGTAAAACATCCCCCAACTCTTGCTCTCTTTACGTGACACATGTATGCATCGCATGTGGCCAATTTTATTTATTTAACCAGGCAGGCTAGTTGGGAACAAGTTCTCATTTACAACTGCGACCTGGCCAAGATAAAGCAAAGCAGTGCGACACAAACAACAACACAGAGTTACACATGGGATAAACAAACATACAGTCAATAATACAATAGAAAAAGTGTATATACAGTGTGTGCAAATGAGGTAGGATAAGGAAGGTAAGGCAATAAGTAGGCCATAGGGGCGAAATAATTACAATTTAGCAATTAAACACTGGAGTGATAGATGTGCAGAAGATTAATGTGTAAGTAGATATACTGGGGTGCAAAGGAGCAAGACAAATAAATACAGTATGGGGATGAGGTAGTTGGATGGGCTATTTACTGATGGGCTATGTAGAGGTGCAGTGATCTGTGAGCTGCTCTGACAGCTGGTGCCTGAAGTTAGTGAGGGAGATATGAGTCTCCAGCTTCAGTGATTTTTGCAGTTCGTTCCAGTCGATGGCACCAGGAATTGGCTTTGGGGGTGACCAGTGAAATATACCTGCTGGAGCGCGTGCTACGGGTGGGTGCTATGGTGACCAATGGGCCTGACTTATAGCATATCTAAATCAAATCAATAAATTGGTTATAAACTCTCAACACCGTAACATGTGACAGCAAAATGGATGCAGAGGACGTGACAAACTCAAAATGGGAGAATGTTTACTGGTTGCTCAGGAGGTAAAGGGGAAGTTAGTTGTGGAAAATACTGCAGATCAAGAAAAATAAAGGTAAGGAGCAAGCTCTGTGTGCAAATTATGTGTGCCAAACAGGTGCTGTTAGATTAATGTCATTTTTCTGACCGTTTGGAACAATGTAAACATAAAATAAATTAACATACCGTGAATACATTTTCCGAAATGGAACGGTTTAGGCCTATTTATTGTTTATGCTAATTATTCAACAGTGGCTTTATTTATTTTAAATAAATTCTTGATTGCGATTCAAATCATGAATGACTCGTATGCTGTGTGATGACATGAACAAATAAATGATAGATTGATACAGTAGCCTGTAGAAGTATTGAAATATAGTCCTCAGTAAGTTACGGTATTAAGACTAAACAGGAAGCGCTCTTAGGCCTGCAGCTCGATGGTGGTTATATAAGGCTGCTATTCCCTGCCTACTAAAGATAATGACATGACTTATTATTATAATAATGATGATCATAATAATCATAATCATAATAATAATAGGAAGGAGATCAAGGAAAAATGAGGGTTATTATTATAAAAATAATTCTCTTGACAATTTGGAACAGATTAAACACTAAATAAAACCAGAGAATTATTTTTATTTTTTTACATTTATTTTATATTTCACCTTTATTTAACCAGGTAGGCCAGTTGAGAGCAAGTTCTAATTTACAACTGCAACCTGGCCAAGATAAAGCAAAGCAGTGCAACACAAAAGACAACACAGAGTTACACATGGAATAAACAAAAGTACAGTCAATAACACAATAGAAAAATCTATATACATGGGGATGAGGTAGGTAGTTGTATGGGCTATTTACAGATTGGCTATGTACAGCTGCAGCGATCGGTTAGCTGCTCAGATAGCTGATGCTTAAAGTTACAGAGGGAGATATAAGACTCCTGCTACAGAGATTCATCAATTCGTTCCAGTCATTGGGAGCAGAGAACTGGAAGGAAAGGCGGCCAAACGAGGTGTTGGCTTTGGGGATGACCAGTGAGATATACCTGCTGGAGCGCGTGCTACGGGTGGGTGTTGTTATGGTGACCAGTGAGCTGAGATAAGGCAGAGCTTTACCTAGCAAAGACTTAGATTAAAAAAATGGTAAAGCCTTTATTACAGCATTGCAAAGATTAAAAACGATTGTTTATCGAACATGTGGGTTGCGTGAGGCTTGGTGGTCACGGAATCAGTAGACTATTAAACAAACACTCAAACAGGCAAGATAATCAGGTCTTATTTCTGTAGATACATATGGATGATTTTTAAAGCCAGGCACATTTAACAGTTAGGCTATTGATTATAGACCTAATTAAGTTGGGATTTCCTCTCTCCTGACTTTTCTTAGACAATAAAGTTAAGGGCTGTTTCCTCGTCTCCTAACTCCGCTGCTGCCCTCGCCGCATTGTTCTCAACACCAATATGCTGATTCACTTTGCTATTATGCACATATCAACATTGTCTAGGAAAAGGTGCCAATTCAACAGCACACTGATGTGTTTCGAAACCGGGGACACCTGACAGCAACCACTATCCAACACAGGAGAAAGATCATTTGTTATAAAATAATATTTTTATTTGTGTTTTCACCATTGTTTTTTAAAAATAAAACCATACGCAATTTCAGTAGCACGTCAGACTGATGGACTGTGCCATCCCAACGGCCTACACAATGCATCAGTCCACTCAGACAGGTATCTTGTACACCATGAGTACAGTGGTTCCTCCTTTAAAAGTTGCGTCATACTGCGGCACTACTAGCGAGCTGCCGCAGCATTCTGTGGCAGGTCATTTAATTCTTACTGCAAGTTATTGCTAGTTTGACCACCAGAGGGCATCTTCGAGAATCATTTGATAGTCTTCCGTATTGCCATTACCAAAGAATTGAAAACCTTTTTTGTAATAACATAATATATGGGATTCATTTTAAGAAATGTGGCTTAAATATTATGGCGATTCTATTCAGAGAAAAATGAAAAACAAAACCCTCAGGGTTTCCGTTAGGATGGAATGGAAAATATGGCGCTGTACAACGTGAAGGTCGGGAGTAGACTACAGGATTGGAGGATTGAAAGTCTTATTTATATCACCTCCCCTGTCTGATATCTTAACTTTTTCTATGCCACAAAATAAAATAAAAAAAGGTAGAAATGTCATGTTTTAGGTCATTAAAATGTACTGATACTGGATAATCCCTGTCGTTTCTCCTAACTATGTTCACTGATTCTGTTTTCAGAGAACGAGAGGTTTTACCTACATAGCACAGCCCACATGGACATTTAATAATGTAGATAACATGGGTGGTGGAGCACGTAATAATGTCATTTATTTGGTACCGTTTTCCTGTATGTGGGTGGCAGAAATATTCACACTTCATCATATTGTTGCACTGTGCGCATCCTCTGCATTTATAGCTACCATTCAGAAGAGGACGTAAAAGAGCCTGGCTGATTTCCTTTCGTGGCTGGCAGGTGGCATGGACCAATTTATTGCGTAAATTGCGACCTCTCCTATATACAATAAGTGGTGGATTCTGAAATTCAGCTGGCAAAGCTGGGTCCGATGATAAAACATGCCAGTGTTTCTTGACCGCATCTCCCACTTTTCGCGAGTTCAAAGTATATGTAGTTGTGAACATTACAGAGTGTTCTTTAGCAGGGTTTTTTTGTAGCAGTTCATCTCGTGTTCCCCTTTCCACGTTAAAGATGCCAATTGATAAAGTGTTTTTAGCCAGAAATCGGCCAAAACCCCAATTAATACATTTAGGCACAGTCGACAGCGTGCTGGACTTCGGGCTAGAATGTTGAGGGTTTGAAACCTGCTCCCTGCTTGTTTCATTACATTATTATGCCGGACTCAGAGCAAAAAGCCTGTCATGTTTCTAGTCTGTTGCATAGTTACAATGTGTAATCATTGATGTCCCAGGAGCAGGAGTGGTAAACACTGTTGAAGTGTATAATGATTGAGTTTGATACACCTGGTATTGGATATGGCTGGAAAAAAACTTGCTAAATAGTGATTTTTGTAAATTTACTTTATGACTAAAAAATGTGCACAATCGTTTGTCTCTACATTAACTAACATATTCCTCTCAATTGTACATTTTTTGCTTGACTTGTTATAACTACATACATTTGCTTCCCCGTAATGTTTTGTCAGCCATCTTTGCTGAAGTCACCAGGGAAAAATGTGTCATTGGAAGCACTCGATATGATTGGTCATATAAAATCCTTGGGACCCAAATGCATAATGAGTGCTCTAACTCCCCCTTGTGGTGGTCTGGAGCAATGAAGCCGTGACGCTGGGTACCTCTAAGTCCCGCGGTGTAAACTCACATCTTTTAAAGGAGGAACCACTGTACATGTCTTTTGTTGTTGTTGTTGTTGCTCGACTAAAGGAATCTCGGTGAACCAACAGCCAGTTGACTAAATGGGGTCAGCGCTAAGCGATACACAAGATTAAAAAAAAACAGACACAAAACGACAAACTAGCATTTTTTTTCTCCATAAAATACACACACAATGTTCAGGACATGTCTCACCTCGATATAAGCTGTGTCTGTGTTGGCGGTGGGGATGTGGGGCTGCCAGTCTTTAGATGGCTTGGTCAGGTATTTGGTGTCTGTCACAACCCACTTCATACGGGGCCAACCTGGGAGGCAGAACAACAACAGCATAATGTATACACAGGTCAATACTAGTCAGTTTGAAGACCGGACAAAGATCCACGTAGGATGGAAAAGTTGTAGCTATTAAAAGGTGGTATTAGGAACATTAGTGGGCATACGTCTACCCGTCCACATGACAACGGGTGTCTACCCGTCCACATGACAACGGGCGTCTACCCGTCCACATGACAACGGGCGTCTACCCGTCCACATTATAACGGACGTCTACCCGTCCACATTATAACGGACGTCTACCCGTCCACATTATAACGGGCGTCTACCCGTCCACATTATAACGGGCGTCTACCCGTCCACATTATAACGGGCGTCTACCCGTCCACATTATAACGGGCGTCTACCCGTCCACATTATAACGGGCGTCTACCCGTCCACATTATAACGGACGTCTACCCGTCCACATTATAACGGGCGTCTACCCGTCCACATTATAACGGGCGTCTACCCGTCCACATTATAACGGGCGTCTACCCGTCCACATTATAACGGGCGTCTACCCGTCCACATTATAACGGGCGTCTACCCGTCCACATTATAACGGACGTCTACCCGTCCACATTATAACGGACGTCTACCCGTCCACATTATAACGGACGTCTACCCGTCCACATTATAACGGACGTCTACCCGTCCACATTATAACGGACGTCTACCCGTCCACATTATAACGGACGTCTACCCGTCCACATTATAACGGACGTCTACCCGTCCACATTATAACGGACGTCTACCCGTCCACATTATAACGGACGTCTACCCGTCCACATTATAACGGACGTCTACCCGTCCACATTATAACGGGACGTCTACCCGTCCACATTATAACGGGCGTCTACCCGTCCACATTATAACGGGCGTCTACCCGTCCACATTATAACGGACGTCTACCCGTCCACATTATAACGGACGTCTACCCGTCCACATTATAACGGACGTCTACCCGTCCACATTATAACGGGCGTCTACCCGTCCACATTATAACGGGCGTCTACCCGTCCACATTATAACGGACGTCTACCCGTCCACATTATAACGGACGTCTACCCGTCCACATTATAACGGACGTCTACCCGTCCACATTATAACGGACGTCTACCCGTCCACATTATAACGGACGTCTACCCGTCCACATTATAACGGACGTCTACCCGTCCACATTATAACGGACGTCTACCCGTCCACATTATAACGGACGTCTACCCGTCCACATTATAACGGACGTCTACCCGTCCACATTATAACGGATGTCTACCAGCAATGCCAGCTGTGTGTGCTGACCTTTGAACTGCATGATCTCTCCCTGGGGAGTCTTGGGCAGTCCTTTAAGACAGATCTCACTGGTCAGGGCGAGGCCCACCCCACAGCTGCCCAATAGGAAGCCAATCTGAAGACTGCCTGCGTCCTGGGTTGTGAAACGCAAATATAAGCATTAGAAAAGGACAAAGAAAATCTACATCATTACTTTTTAAATGCCACTGTATTTTGCTGTGTAATATCAAGGGATTTTATTATTGCTAATTAAATAGAATTTGAACCCAGATCTGCCTGAGTGGGTATTGAAGTCCTTACCTGTCGAGACAGTGGCACCTCTATGGGTACAGGGATGACCTCTGCTAGGAGACAGCCATAGAAGGCCACCCAGAACATCGCAGGGTCAGTGTTAGGGTACACCAACGCCACCTAGGGGACAGACACAGTTTCAGACACAGTACAGCACTTCACAATGGCAGGTTGGCATTTACTGGGATGACTCATGCACTGGAGGCAGCTCTGCAGAGGGGTCACTAGCTGGCACAGCCACAAAGACAGAAAATCTGATTTTAACCCTAACCATAACCCTAACCCCACTGCTAACCCTAATGCCTAACCTTAAAAAAGCAAATATTTGTTTTCATGAAATTTTATGATATAGCCCATTTTGACTTTGCAGCTGGCCCATCTAGCGGAAATCGCTCAGTTCTGCCTCCAGGGCAAGATTCATGACAATAAACGTCAACCTGCATCACAATGGGGAATATCTTACATTGTTTATTGTGTTGTCTGTGCATTGCATGGAGAAAACACAGATTATGTTGTTAAATAAACATCAATCAATCAATGTGGTAAAGTGTGAAGGAGAGAAGAGTCGAGGAGAGGAAGAAATGTGTCATCCCGTCTGAATGGCTGTGTTTTGACCATGTACCCTATCTCCAGGTCTCAGGACAGGTTCGTTCTTTGTGCCCAGTTTGTTTAACAGAGTGTAGGCCAGCTTCAGACTGCGGCTCCACAGTTTACCTGAGACAGAGAGACAGAGAAGAGCATTTCTCAGAGGAGACTATATGACCTCAGCTCTCCATAGATTGACTGAGATGAGGGTGATCTTCTGAACTACATAACATTAGTTCTAAACTAAAGAAGTCCAATCTGAGACTGTGGGTTAGCCTGAAATGGCTCCTTATCCCCTGCCATATAGGGAGCAGAGTGCCATTTCAGACGGTGAGACCTACCGTACGTCAGTGTGTAGAGGGGTTTCCCGGTAACATCCAGGGTGGTGAGAGCGGGGCTCTTGGCCTGTGAAGCCCCCCAACGTGCCAGGGCAGCCTGCAGGGCCGGGGGCCAGTTACTGACCACCCCCAGGGGCTCCCCCTTCACTGGGATGATCTGACGGCCCTCTGGCCTGGGGGTGTTGGGGTCTGGCTGGGGCACTACGGAGAGGGGAGGAGAGAGTAGGAGAAGATCACAGGAACGGGATGGATAGGCGAGGAAAGAGGAATGGAAGGAGGAGGAAAAGAATAGGGCATGGGAGAGGAAAATGAGGTGAAGAAAATAAAAGAGTATAAAAAAAATAGAGTAAAGTTGAGTTTTCTACTGGTTTAATGAAGACTAACAAAACAGACAGATATCTGCTTTCCACTTATTACATCATTTTCAGGAAGCGGGGAGGAATGTCCAGTGATGGAAAAAGTACTCAAGATACCTTCATTGAAAATGACTCAAGTAAAAGTCACCCAGTAAAATACTACTTGAGTAAAAGTCTAGAAGTATTTGGTTTTAAATATATATCAAAAGTACATGGAATTGCTAAAATGTACTTAAGTATCAAAAGTAAAAGTATAAATCATTTCAACTTCCTTATAATAAGCAAACGAGAGGGCTCAATATAATTTTTTTATTTACAGATAGCCAGGGGCAAACTCCAACACTCAGACATAATTTACAAACAAAGCATTTGTGTTTAGTGAGTCCGCCAGATCAGAGGCAGTAGGGATGACCAGGGATGTTCTCTTGACAAGTGTGAATTGGACCATTTTCCTGTCAAAATGTAACGAGTACTTTTGGGTGTCAGAGAAAATGTATGGAGTAAAAAGTACATTCTTTTCTTTAGGAATGTAGTGAAGTAAAAATAAAAGTTGCCAAAAATATAAATAGTAAAGTACAGATACCACAAAAAACTACTTAAGTAGTACTTTAAAGTACTTTTACACCACTGGGATTGTTGGAATATTTTTTGAAGTACTGGAGTGGGTCCTATGTATCTTACCCTCTACGATCTCCTCTGAGTCGTCCAGGAAGAAGTCACTGAGCGGAGGTCTCTTGGGCCGTTTCAGAGTGTTGAGTAGCTGCTGGATCTTAGTGGACACACGGCTGTTTACTGGTACACCTGGACACGGAGGTAGAGGCAGGAGGTAGGGAATTACACACATGATCATAGACACAGTCATGATCATACAGAGACACAGACACAACACAAGCATGCGCATAACTGCACACACACACACAGACTGAGTAAAGGGTCAACATGGCATGTGCTTTGAAAGCAGCACAGGTAGATACAGTAGAACTAAACTTGGGGTCAAAAACAGAAGGGTATTTCTCTCTGTGAAGAGTAGACAAACAGACAGGACAGACGACTGACAAGGTGGCAAAGCCAGCTGACTGGAATCCCTCCATCGCCCCTCCCCAGACCCCTCCCATTTGGATTCATATGACCTTTTCTGTTTCCTTTTGTAATGAAAGACATGACACATACGACAGAAAAACTGATCACCCCAAAAAAGAACAAAATATAGCATGTTAGCAGCATTCTCAGCACAACTGAAATTAGGATGAGATTAATGTAATGTTGTTTTGTCAATGTACCATTATCTCTGAGAAAAAAACAGATTATATAAAAAAAAGGTTCTGCCGTGTGTTCTACCAGCGCGTCGCTGTTCTGCCGTGTGTTCTACCAGCGCGTCGCTGTTCTGCCGTGTGTTCTACCAGCGCGTCGCTGTTCTGCCGTGTGTTCTACCAGCGCGTCGCTGTTCTGCCGTGTGTTCTACCAGCGCGTCGCTGTTCTGCCGTGTGTTCTACCAGCGCGTCGCTGTTCTGCCGTGTGTTCTACCAGCGCGTCGCTGTTCTGCCGTGTGTTCTACCAGCGCGTCGCTGTTCTGGCCGTGTGTTCTACCAGCGCGTCGCTGTTCTGGCCGTGTGTTCTACCAGCGCGTCGCTGTTCTGCCGTGTGTTCTACCAGCGCGTCGCTGTTCTGCCGTGTGTTCTACCAGCGCGTCGCTGTTCTGCCGTGTGTTCTACCAGCGCGTCGCTGTTCTGCCGTGTGTTCTACCAGCGCGTCGCTGTTCTGCCGTGTGTTCTACCAGCGCGTTGCTGTTCTGCCGTGTGTTCTACCAGCGCGTCGCTGTTCTGCCGTGTGTTCTACCAGCGCGTCGCTGTTCTGCCGTGTGTTCTACCAGCGCGTCGCTGTTCTGCCGTGTGTTCTACCAGCGCGTCGCTGTTCTGCCGTGTGTTCTACCAGCGCGTCGCTGTTCTGCCGTGTGTTCTACCAGCGCGTCGCTGTTCTGCCGTGTGTTCTACAGCGTGTCGCTGTTCTGCCGTGTGTTCTACCAGCGCGTCGCTGTTCTGCCGTGTGTTCTACCAGCGCGTCGCTGTTCTGCCGTGTGTTCTACCAGCGCGTCGCTGTTCTGCCGTGTGTTCTACCAGGTCGCGTCTGCCGTGTTTCTCCAGGGTCTGCCGTGTGTTCTACCAGCGCGTCGCTGTTCTGCCGTGTGTTCTACCAGCGCGTCGCTGTTCTGCCGTGTGTTCTACCAGCGCGTCGCTGTCTGCCGTGTGTTCTACCAGCGCGTCGCTGTTCTGCCGTGTGTTCTACTAGCGCGTCGCTGTTCTGCCGTGTGTTCTACCAGCGCGTTGCTGTTCTGCCGTGTGTTCTACCAGCGCGTCGCTGTTCTGCCGTGTGTTCTACCAGCGCTTCGCTGTTCTGCCGTGTGTTCTACCAGCGCTTCGCTGTTCTGCCGTGTGTTCTACAGCGTGTCGCTGTTCTGCCGTGTGTTCTACAGCGTGTCGCTGTTCTGTGGTGTGTTCTACAGTGTGTCGCTGTTCTGTGGTGTGTTCTACAGCGTGTCGCTGTTCTGCCGTGTGTTCTACCAGCGCTTCGCTGTTCTGCCGTGTGTTCTACCAGCGCTTCGCTGTTCTGCCGTGTGTTCTACAGCGTGTCGCTGTTCTGCCGTGTGTTCTACAGCGTGTCGCTGTTCTGTGGTGTGTTCTACAGTGTGTCGCTGTTCTGTGGTGTGTTCTACAGCGTGTCGCTGTTCTGCCGTGTGTTCTACAGCGTGTCGCTGTTCTGCGGTGAGTTCTACAGCGTGTTGCTGTTCTGCTGTGTGTTCTACAGTGTGTGTGTGTGTGTGCGCTTACCGTCAGCGGTGGTATCCAGCATGCTGGTGCGGCTCTGTCCTCGGGGCATCCCCCTGGGCATAGCATTGGGGGGCAGGTCCACTCTGGAGTCCACCCTTGAACGCCTCTCAGGGGTTGAGGATGTCACGTCTGGGGGGACACTGTTCTCTGGAGGAAAGAGGTGGAGAGGAGGGGACAGTGAGACACTCAGATGGTTGACTTAAGCTCTATTCTATAGGACACCTAAATCAGGGTTGTTGGTCATCCAAACCTGTATATTTGCAGGATGTTAGACTTAAATGGGTTTCTGTGTGGGTTGACCTATGCATGCTTGGCTGTGTTTGTCTTACCTATGCGTGTGTGCGTTTGTAGGGTGTGTGTCTTACCCATGCACGTGTGGGTTGTGTGTGTGTGTTCGCAGAGTGTGTGTGTCGCACCTATGCGTGTGCTCGCCAGTATGTCGGCCAGCGCGGAAGTGGGGGTCTTATTCTCTCCGTGGGACAGGGTGGAGGAGGTGGAGGAGGAGGTGGAGGAGGAAGTGGAGGAGCTCTGCACTGATCGGTTGATCCAGTAGTCTGGGCTCTGGAGACTCTGGGCCAGCACTGCACTCAGAGCTGCCTGGCGACGCAGGGAACCCTCGTCCTCAGACGCTGACGATGTGTCTGCAGGGAGACAGAAACACATTTGTGATGTGTGGTGAGATTAGTTGCGCAAAATAGCTGCTGTGGATCCCCCAGGTGGGTTACATTGTTAGTGAACAGTGGATCCCCCAGGTGGGTTACATTGTTAGTGAACGAAGAACAGTGGAACTCCCAGGTGGGTTACATTGTTAGTGAACGGAGAACAGTGGAACCCCCAGGTGGGTTACATTGTTAGTGAACGGGGAACAGTGGAACCCCCAGGTGGGTTACATTGTTAGTGAACGGAGAACAGTGGAACCCCCAGGTGGGTTACATTGTTAGTGAACGGGGAACAGTGGAACCCCCAGGTGGGTTATATTGTTAGTGAACGGAGAACAGTGGAACCCCCAGGTGGGTTACATTGTTAGTGAACGGAGAACAGTGGAACCCCCAGGTGGGTTACATTGTTAGTGAACAGTGGAACCCCCAGGTGGGTTACATTGTTAGTGAACAGTAGATCCCCCAGGTGGGTTACATTGTTAGTGAACGGGGAACAGTGGAACCCCAGGTGGGTTACATTGTTAGTGAACGGAGAACAGTGGAACCCCCAGGTGGGTTACATTGTTAGTGAACGGAGAACAGTGGATCCTCCTGTTCTAGGGTTAAAGCTGTGATAGCCCAACCATCCCTGGTCCTGACAGGACGTGCAGACTTTGTCCCGACTCACACCTAAACCAACTCATCAAAAGTTGTTACTGATCATCAAGACTGAGGGCGCAGGTGTGTTAATGCTGGTCTGGAACTAAAGCCTGCACAGTGCACACCCTGAACTGTAGCTCTTCAGGACCAGGGTTAGTTATCGACCACCACAGAGTACTACTCAAACATGTACCTAGTTATCGACCACCACAGAGTACTACTCAAGCATGTACCTAGTTATCGACCACCACAGAGTACTACTCAAACATGTACCTAGTTATCGACCACCACAGAGTACTACTCAAACATGTAACTAGTTATCGACCACCACAGAGTACTACTCAAACATGTAACTAGTTATCAACCACCAGAGTACTACTCAAACATATACCTAGTTATCGACCACCACAGAGTACTACTCAAACATATAACTAGTTATCAACCACCACAGAGTACTACTCAAACATATACCTAGTTATCGACGACCACAGAGTACTACTCAAACATATACCTAGTTATCGACCACCACAGAGTACTACTCAAACATGTAACTAGTTATCGACCACCAGAGTACTACTCAAACATATAGCTAGTTATCGACCACCACAGAGTACTACTCAAACATGTAACTAGTTATCGACCACCACAGAGTACTACTCAAACATGTAACTAGTTATCGACCACCACAGAGTACTACTCAAACATGTAACTAGTTATCGACCACCACAGAGTACTACTCAAACATATACCTAGTTATCGACGACCACAGAGTACTACTCAAACATATACCTAGTTATCGACCACCACAGAGTACTACTCAAACATATACCTAGTTATCGACCACCACAGAGTACTACTCAAACATATAACTAGTTATCGACCACCACAGAGTACTACTCAAACACATACCTAGTTATCGACCACCACAGAGTACTACTCAAACATATAACTAGTTATCGACCACCACAGAGTACTACTCAAACATATACCTAGTTATCGACCACCACAGAGTACTACTCAAACATATACCAAGTTATCGACCACCACAGAGTACTACTCAAACATATACCTAGTTATCGACCACCACGGAGTACTACTCAAACATATACCTAGTTATCGACCACCACGGAGTACTACTCAAACATATACCTAGTTATCGACGACCACAGAGTACTACTCAAACATATACCTAGTTACCGACCACCACGGAGTACTACTCAAACATATACCTAGTTATCGACCACCACAGAGTACTACTCAAACATATAACTAGTTATCGACCACCACAGAGTACTACTCAAACACATACCTAGTTATCGACCACCACAGAGTACTACTCAAACACATACCTAGTTATCGACCACCACAGAGTACTACTCAAACATATAACTAGTTATCGACCACCACAGAGTACTACTCAAACATATACCTAGTTATCGACGACCACAGAGTACTACTCAAACATATACCTAGTTATCGACCACCACAGAGTACTACTCAAACACATACCTAGTTATCGACCACCACAGAGTACTACTCAAACATGTAACTAGGGTTGAACAACTCCGGTAACTTGCCCAAAACGACATGGTTAGAGGAATCCCAGATTTCCTGCTTATTACCTTGAAATTCCAGGAATCTTCCATACCAGGATATCTGGAACATTTTGGGAAAGTTTGTGGAATTTTGCAATCCTACATAGAACATAGTTTTAACTCTATGATAGTGACCTGGAGGGGTGCAGTTTTCTACAGGTGACTGGACGAAGGCTGAGCGGCGCTTGGTGGGCATGGGCAGTGCCATCTTCTCCTCCTTGTGTTTGGCCAACGCTGCCTGTACCGCCTCCGTGTGGATATCTGACAGAGAGAGAGAGACCAAATGAGAACAGGAACAAGACTTTAGAAAGAGAGGACAGACAGAAAAACAAGGATGGAAGGATTGGAACAGCAGGACAGTCACTGCACCAACTATTATCCACTAGACTCCTTGGTCACAATCAGAACCAAGCACAATCTCTAAGCCAGGCACCAGCCCCCACACACCCCACTCCCACTGTGATGCCATGCATGATGGTAGAGATCTGTGTGCACGTGTGTGTGTCCAATGTGTTCAGTGCGTGTGTACGCTCAGTGTGTGTGTGTCCAGTGTGATCAGCGTGTGTGTTCAGTGTGATCAGCGTGTGTGTGTGTCCAGTGTGATCAGCATGTGTGTGTGTGTCCAGTGTGTGTGTGTCCAGTGTGTGTGTCCAGTGTGATCAGCGTGTGTGTTCAGTGTGATCAGCGTGTGTGTGTGTGTGTGTCCAGTGTGATCAGCGTGTGTGTCCAGTGTGATCAGCGTGTGTGTCCAGTGTGATCAGTGTGTGTGTCCAGTGTGATCAGCGTGTGTGTGTGTGTGTGTCCGTCCAGTGTGATCAGCGTGTGTGTGTGTGTGTCCAGTGTGATCAGCGTGTGTGTCCAGTGTGATCAGCGTGTGTGTGTGTGTCCAGTGTGATCAGCGTGTGTGTGTGTGTCCAGTGTGATCAGCGTGTGTGTTCAGTGTGATCAGCGTGTGTGTGTGTGTGTTCAGTGTGATCAGCGTGTGTGTGTGTGTGTCCAGTGTGATCAGCGTGTGTGTGTGTCCAGTGTGATCAGCGTGTGTGTTCAGTGTGATCAGCGTGTGTGTGTGTCCAGTGTGATCAGTGCGTGTGTGTGTGTCCAGTGTGTGTGTGTGTCCAGTGTGATCAGCGTGTGTGATCAGCGTGTGTGTCCAGTGTGATCAGCGTGTGTGTGTGTGTGTGTTTAGTGTGATTAGCGTGTGTGTGTGTGTGTGTTCAGTGCGCGTATGTGTGCATGTGTGTGTGTGTATATGTGTGTGTGTTCAGTGTGTGTGTGTGCGTATATGTGTGTGAGAGAGAGTGTCCAGCGTGTGTGTATGTGTGTTCAGTGTGTGTGTGTGTGTTCAGTGTGTGTGGGTTCAGCGTGTGTGTGTGTGTGTGTCCAGTGTGTGTGTCCAGTGTGTTCAGTGTGTGTCCAGTGTGTTCAGTGTGTGTGTGTGTGTGTGTGTGTGTGTGTGTGTGTGTGTGTGTGTGTGTTCAGTGTGTCCAGCATGTGTGTGTGTGTGTGTGTGTGTTCAGCGTGTGTGTGTGTGTGTTCAGTGTGTTCAGTGTGCACGTGTGTGTGTCCAGTGTGTGTGTGTGTGTTTAGTGTGATTAGCGTGTGTGTGTGTGTGTTCAGTGTGTGTTCAGTGTGTGTTCAGTGCACGTGTGTGTGTTAGCGTGTGTCCAGTGTGCGTGTTCAGTGTGTGTGTCCAGTATGTGTGTGTGTGTGTGTGTTTTCAGCGTGTGTTCAGTGCGTGTGTGTGTGTTCAGCGTGTTCAGTGTGTGTGTTCAGTGTGTCTGTTCAGTGTGTCCAGCATGTGTGTGTGTGTGTGTGTGTGTGCGTGTGTGTGTGTGTTCAGCGCGTGTGTGTATGTGTTCAGCGTGTTTAGTGTGTGTGTCCAGTGTGCGTGTGTGTGTCCAGTGTGTGTTCAGCGCGTGTGTGTGTGTTCAGTGTGTGTGTGTGTGTGTGTCCAGTGTGTGTTCAGTGTGTGTGTGTTCAGTGTGATCAGCGTGTGTGTGTGTATTCAGCGTGTGTGTGTGTGTGTGTGTATTCAGCGTGTGTGTGTGTGTGTGTATTCAGCGTGTGTGTGTGTGTGTTCAGCGTGTGTGTGTGTGTGTGTTCAGTGTGTGTGCGTGTGTGTGTGTGTGTTCAGCGTGTGTGTGTGTGTTCAGTGTGTGTGCGTGTGTGTGTTCAGCGTGTGTGTGTGTGTGTTTAGCGTGTGTGTGTGTTCAGCGTGTGTGTGTATTCAGCGTGTGTGTGTGTGTATTCAGCGTGTGTGTGTGTATTCAGCGTGTGTGTGTGTGTGTTCAGCGTGTGTGTGTGTGTGTGTGTTCAGCGTGTGTGTGTGTGTGTGTGTGTGTGTATTCAGCGTGTGTGTGTATTCAGCGTGTGTGTGTGAGTATTCAGCGTGTCTGTGTGTGTATTCAGCGTGTGTGTGTGTGTTCAGCGTGTGTGTGTGTGTATTCAGCGTGTGTGTGTGTGTATTCAGCGTGTGTGTGTGTGTTCAGCGTGTGTGTGTGTGTGTATTCAGCGTGTGTGTGTGTGTTCAGCGTGTGTGTGTGTGTATTCAGCGTGTGTGTGTGTGTGTTCAGCGTGTGTGTGTGTGTGTTCAGTGTGTGTGTGTTCAGCGCGTGTGTGCGTGTTCAGCGTGTGTGTGTGTTCAGCGTGTGTGTGTGTTCAGCGTGTGTGTGTGTGTCCAGTGTGTGTCCAGTGTGTGTTCAGTGTGTGTGTCCAGTGTGTGTGTCCAGTGTGTGTTCAGTGCGTGTGTGTTCAGTGTGTGTGTCCAGTGTGTGTGTGCGCTCAGTTTGTGTGTGTTCAGCGTGTATGTGTGTGTGTGTGTGTCAGTGTGTGTGTTCAGTGTGCATGTTCAGTGTGCGTGTCCAGTGTGCGTGTCCAGTGTGCGTGTCCAGTGTGCGTGAGAGAGAGAGAGTGTGTCCAGCGTGTGTGTGTGTGTGTGTGTGTTCAGCGCGTATGTGTGTGTTCAGTGTGTGTGTGTGTGTTCAGTATGTGTGTGTGTTCAGCGTGTGTGTATTCAGCGTGTGTGTGTGTGAGAGAGAGTGTGTCCAGCGTGTGTGTGTGTGTGTGTCCAGCGTGTGTGTGTGTGTGTCCAGCGTGTGTATGTGTGTCCAGTGTGTGTGTGTGTGTGTGTGTGTGTGTGTGTGTGTGTGTGTGTGTGTGTGTGTGTGTGTGTGTGTGTGTGTGTGTGTGTGTGTGTGTGTGTTTGTTTATGTGTATTCAGTCTCTGTGGCTTGTAAACATCCTTGTTGCTGTTGTTGGATGTAATTTCCTCTGTACACTGTGGATTGTTTCCTGCTTAATGAATGGCCAGTTTTCAGGTTAATGTCACGTGCACAAGTACAGTAAACTGCCTTTCTTGCAAACTCTAAACCCAACAAGGCAGTAATCAATATCAATGTAGAACTAAAAATAACATGAAGTAGAACAAAGACACTAAGAAATAAGAACAGAAGTAAATAAACAGGGTCAGTTCCAGTAGCATAATGATGTTCAGGGATACTGGAGTGATAGAGGTAGATATGTATAGGGGACAGGGATACTGGAGTGATGGAGGTAGATATGTATAGGGGACAGGGATACTGGAGTGATGGAGGTAGATATGTATAGGGGACAGGGATACTGGAGTGATAGAGGTAGATATGTATAGGGGACAGGGATACAGGAGTGATAGAGGTAGATATGTATAGGGGACAGGGATACAGGAGTGATAGAGGTAGATATGTATAGGGGACAGGGATACAGGAGTGATGGAGGTAGATATGTATAGGGGACAGGGATACAGGAGTGATAGAGGTAGATATGTATAGGGGACAGGGATACAGGAGTGATGGAGGTAGATATGTATAGGGGACAGGGATACAGGAGTGATAGAGGTAGATATGTATAGGGGACAGGGATACAGGAGTGATAGAGGTAGATATGTATAGGGGACAGGGATACAGGAGTGATAGAGGTAGATATGTATAGGGGACAGGGATACAGGAGTGATAGAGGTAGATATGTATAGGGGTTAGGTGACAGGGATACAGGAGTGATAGAGGTAGATATGTATAGGGGACAGGGATACAGGAGTGATAGAGGTAGATATGTATAGGGGACAGGGATACAGGAGTGATGGAGGTAGATATGTATAGGGGACAGGGATACTGGAGTGATGGAGGTAGATATGTATAGGGGACAGGGATACTGGAGTGATGGAGGTAGATATGTATAGGGGACAGGGATACAGGAGTGATGGAGGTAGATATGTATAGGGGACAGGGATACAGGAGTGATAGAGGTAGATATGTATAGGGGTTAGGTGACAGGGATACAGGAGTGATAGAGGTAGATATGTATAGGGGACAGGGATACAGGAGTGATAGAGGTAGATATGTATAGGGGACAGGGATACAGGAGTGATAGAGGTAGATATGTATAGGGGACAGGGATACAGGAGTGATAGAGGTAGATATGTATAGGGGACAGGGATACAGGAGTGATAGAGGTAGATATGTATAGGGGACAGGGATACAGGAGTGATAGAGGTAGATATGTATAGGGGTTAGGTGACAGGGATACAGGAGTGATAGAGGTAGATATGTATAGGGGACAGGGATACAGGAGTGATGGAGGTAGATATGTATAGGGGACAGGGATACAGGAGTGATAGAGGTAGATATGTATAGGGGACAGGGATACAGGAGTGATAGAGGTAGATATGTATAGGGGACAGGGATACAGGAGTGATGGAGGTAGATATGTATAGGGGACAGGGATACAGGAGTGATAGAGGTAGATATGTATAGGGGACAGGGATACTGGAGTGATGGAGGTAGATATGTATAGGGGACAGGGATACTGGAGTGATAGAGGTAGATATGTATAGGGGACAGGGATACTGGAGTGATGGAGGTAGATATGTATAGGGGACAGGGATACTGGAGTGATGGAGGTAGATATGTATAGGGGACAGGGATACTGGAGTGATAGAGGTAGATATGTATAGGGGACAGGGATACTGGAGTGATGGAGGTAGATATGTATAGGGGACAGGGATACTGGAGTGATAGAGGTAGATATGTATAGGGGACAGGGATACTGGAGTGATAGAGGTAGATACAGCTCCAAAAGGATCGTATGAATCTACATTGTGTGTGTGTGTCTGTACCTGATCTGTAGCGGTCGTCCCTGGCCCCACCGCTGCGGTTTCTGCGCCCCCCAGAGGAAGATGAGGGGCCAGGGGCTTCAGGACTACAGTCACGGCTGGCTTCACCACTGGTTGGGCCAGAGGACGCCTGCTGCTGGATGTCTGAGAGAGCCAGCACCACACCTGGACAGAGAGAGAGGATGGTCAGCACCTGGCTCTAACACACACACACACACACACACACACACACACACACACACACACACACACACACACACACACACACACACACACACACACACACACACACACACACACACACACACACACCAAGGAGATGAAAGCTCCGAGGCACAGACAGAACAAGCAGCAGGTGACCTTTCAGGTTCAAAGCATTCAAATGCCAGCTCTGACGACCAACGTTCCACATCACCAACGTTCCACATCACCAACGTTCCACATCACCAACGTTCCATACGGAAGCAACATCAGATGGTGCCACACCTTGAGAAACCTGGGATTTTCCTGGAGTCATTTTCCAGGTAATTAAACAATCGTTTGATATGTAATGCACTGGAGCAGGGTTCCCCAGTAGACAGGATTTTATTTGGCCACACCACAAACTGACACACACTGGATATGGACATCATCCAGTGGCAGTCTGTTGGCCGACTCAGGGCTTTCCATGGACATCATCCAGTGGCAGTCTGTTGGCCGACTCAGGGCTTTCCATGGACATCATCCAGTGGCAGTCTGTTGGCCGACTCAGGGCTTTCCATGGACATCGTCCGGTGGCAGTCTGTTGGCCGACTCAGGGCTTTCCATGGACATCATCCAGTGGCAGTCTGTTGGCCGACTCAGGGCTTTCCATGGACATCATCCTGTGGCAGTCTGTTGGCCGACTCAGGGCTTTCCATGGACATCATCCAGTGGCAGTCTGTTGGCCGACTCAGGGCTTTCCATGGACATCGTCCGGTGGCAGTCTGTTGGCCGACTCAGGGCTTTCCATGGACATCATCCAGTGGCAGTCTGTTGGCCGACTCAGGGCTTTCCATGGACATCATCCTGTGGCAGTCTGTTGGCCGACTCAGGGCTTTCCATGGACATCATCCAGTGGCAGTCTGTTGGCCGACTCAGGGCTTTCCATGGACATCGTCCGGTGGCAGTCTGTTGGCCGACTCAGGGCTTTCCATGGACATCATCCAGTGGCAGTCTGTTGGCCGACTCAGGGCTTTCCATGGACATCATCCAGTGGCAGTCTGTTGGCCGACTCAGGGCTTTCCATGGACATCGTCCGGTGGCAGTCTGTTGGCCGACTCAGGGCTTTCCATGGACATCATCCAGTGGCAGTCTGTTGGCCGACTCAGGGCTTTCCATGGACATCATCCAGTGGCAGTCTGTTGGCCGACTCAGGGCTTTCCATGGACACTGACTGGAACTGACCCGATTAGAGCAAGAGGGGTAACAATGGTAGACTACACCCCAGCTAGTGACTAACCCACGGGGGACCAGTACATGGGACCAGTACGGAGAAAAAAAAAGAAATGTATGCATTCACTACTGTAAGTCGCTCTGGATAAGAGCGTCTGCTAAAGGACTAAAATGTAAATGTAAATGTAACTGCCACACCTAGAAATTGGACAAGGACAAGAAAGTTTGACGTGAATGGTGTTCAAGGAACACCAGGCTAGCTGCATTTCATACATGTTAGGGTTAGTCATTGTAAATAAGAATTTGTTCTTAAAGGACTTGCCTAGTTAAATAACAGTTAAAATACAATTTTAAAAAGTTAGAGCAATGATGACGCTGTTCCTTCATCCACCACTAGAGTGCAGCAGAGAGCCATGAACTCTCTCATCGCCACTGGAACAGACAGGGAGGTCGAAAAGATTTGGGAAAACAATCATGTCCACTGTCACCTTAATGGATTGGGGGGGGGGTTACAATACAGTTAGGCCTACCTACTATTTGTGGAACAGTTTTGGTTTCTCTGTGCATTCTTTCCCCATAAAAATGACTTTGAAGTCTTTATTGAAGACTCATCTCTTCAGTAGGTCCTATGATTGAGTGTAGTCTGGCCCAGGAGTGTGAAGGTGAACGGAAAGGCACTGGAGCAACGAACCGCCCTTGCTGTCTCTGCCTGGCTGGTTCCCCTCTCTCCACTGGGATTCTCTGCCTCTAACCCTATTACTTACTGGTGCTCTTCCATGCCGTCCCTAAGAGGGGTGCGTCACTTGAGTGGGTTGAGTCACTGACGTGGTCTTCCTGTCTGGGTTGGTGCCCCCCCCTTGGGTTGTGCCATGGCGGAGATCTTTATGGGCTATACTCGGCCTTGTCTCAGGATGGTAAGTTGGTGGTTGAAGATATCCCTCTAGTGGTGTGGGGGCTGTGCTTTGGCAAAGTGGGTGGGGTTATATCCTGCCTGTTTGGCCCTGTCCGGGGGTATCATCGGATGGGGCCACAGTCTCCTGACCCCTCCTGTCTCAGCCTCCAGTATTTATGCTGCAATAGTTTATGTGTCGGGGGGCTAGGGTCAGTCTGTTATATCTGGAGTATTTCTCCTGTCTTATCCGGTGTCCTGTGTGAATTTAAGTATGCTCTCTCTAATTCTTTCTTTCTCGGAGGACCTGAGCCCTAGGACCATGCCTCAGGACAACCTGGCCTGATGACTCCTTGCTGTCCCCAGTCCACCTGGCCGTGCTGCTGCTCCAGTTTCAACTATTCTGCCTGCGGCTATGGAACCCTGACCTGTTCACTGGATGTGCTACCTGTCCCAGACCTGCTGTTTTCAACTCTCTAGAGACAGCAGGAGCGGTAGAGATACTCTCAATGATCGGCTATGAAAAGCCAACTGACACTTACTCCTGAGGTGCTGACCTGTTGCACCCTCGACAACCACTGTGATTATTATTATATGACCCTGCTGGTCATTTACATGTACATTTACGAACATTTGAACATCTTGGCCATGTTCTGTTATAATCTCCACCCGGCACAGCCAGAAGAGGACTGGCCACCCCTCATAGCCTGGTTCCTCTCTAGGTTTCTTCCTAGGTTCTGGCCTTTCTAGGGAGTTTTTCCTAGCCACCGTGCTTCTACACCTGCATTGCTTGGTGTTTGGGGTTTCAGGCTGGGCTTCTGTACAGCACTTTGAGATATCAGCTGATCTAAGAAGGGCTATATAAATACATTTGATTTGATTTGACTTGTTGGTGCAAAACTGACATAGTTGATGAGCTTGGTCATTGCCATCAGTTAAATTGAAAAGGCATGTGTTGGAGTCTGGGGTTAGGGGTGTTGGAGTCTGGGGTTAGGGGGGTTGGAGTCTGGGGTTAGGGGGGTTGGAGTCTGGGGTTAGGGGGTTGGAGTCTGGGGTTAGGGGGGTTGGAGTCTGGGGTTAGGGGGGTTGGAGTCTGGGGTTAGGGGGGTGGAGTCTGGGGTTAGGGGGTTGGAGTCTGGGTTAGGGGGTTGGAGTCTGGGGTTAGGGGGGTTGGAGTCTGGGGTTAGGGGGGTTGGAGTCTGGGGTTAGGGGGTTGGAGTCTGGGGTTAGGGGGGTTGGAGTCTGGGGTTAGGGGGGTTGGAGTCTGGGGTTAGGGGGGTTGGAGTCTGGGGTTAGGCTGAAAACTCTATGCTTCTGTGTCACCTGCCCCAGTAAGGAGACATATGGATTATAAATGTCAAGATGAGTCAGAGTAGAAGAGGATTATGAGGATGACAGAGGAGAAGGAAGAGGGAATAGGAGAAGGAAGAGGGAATAGGAGAAGGAAGAGGGAATAGGAGAAGGAAGAGGGAATAGGAGAAGGAAGAGGGAATAGGAGAAGGAAGAGGGAATAGGAGAAGGAAGAGGGAATAGGAGAAGGAAGAGGGAATAGGAGAAGGAAGAGGGAATAGGAGAAGGAAGAGGGAATAGGAGAAGGAAGAGGGAATAGGAGAAGGAAGAGGGAATAGGAGAAGGAAGAGGGAATAGGAGAAGGAAGAGGGAATAGGAGAAGGAAGAGGAGAAGAGGAAGGAAGTGAAAGATGAGAAGGGGAAGGAATAAGACGGAAAGTATAAGAGATAGATAAACTACAAACTGATGATCTGAGGGAGGAAGAGGATAAACTACAAACTGATGATCTGAGGGAGGAAGAGGATAAACTACAAACTGATGATCTGAGGGAGGAAGAGGAAGATGAAAGGAGAAAGAAGAGGAGGAAGAAATGTCTTACTGGTGATCTGAGGGAGGAAGAGGAAGATGAAAGGGGAAAGAAGAGGAGGAAGAAATGTGTCTTACTGGTGATCTGAGGGAGGAAGGGGCCCAGCAGCTTGGCTCGTTTCTTCTCATAGCCCTTCTGTGTGATGTCACCTAGCAGAGAAGAAGAGAAGAGAACACGATACACACACATTAGTCAGTCACCACACCAACACTACCATCAATCAACAAAACACACAGTCACCAGTCAGTCACCACACCAACACTACCATCAATCAACAAAACACACAGTCACCAGTCAGTCACCACACCAACACTACCAACAATCAACAAAACACACAGTCACCAGTCAGTCACCACACCAACACTACCAACAATCAACAAAACACACAGTCACCAGTCAGTCACCACACCAACACTACCATCAATCAACAAAACACACAGTCACCAGTCAGTCACCACAGCAACACTACCATCAATCAACAAAACACACAGTCACCAGTCAGTCACCACACCAACAATCAACAAGACACACACAGTCACCAGTCAGTCACCACACCAACACTACCATCAATCAAGACATAAGACCTCGAGACAACCCAGACAGAACACCAACTCTAAAGTCTCTGTCTACAGTCATCACACTTCCCCCCTGTATTGTTCCTGGTTCATTGACCGGGATAGACATGAAATGAGGAGGGAGACAGAGGACATCGTGTATAGAAGTGTTGGGGCTGGGAATCCGTCGCCCGTAGGGGCTGGGAATCCGTCCTGCGTAGGGGCTGGGAATCCGTCGCCCGTAGGGGCTGGGAATCCGTCGCGCGCAGGGGCTGGGAACCCGTCGCCCGTAGGGGCTGGGAACCCGTCGCCCGTAGGGGCTGGGAACCCGTCGCCCGTAGGGGCTGGGAACCCGTCGCCCGTAGGGGGCTGGGAATCCGTCGCCCGTAGGGGGCTGGGAACCCGTCGCCCGTAGGGGCTGGGAACCCGTCGCCCGTAGGGGCTGGGAATCCGTCGCCCGTAGGCAGGGGACTGCATAGGTGCCTAGAGCAGTGACTTTAACCACTCAACCAAACTCAGGCATCATAACACACTTCTGAAACCTTACAGGGGATGTGCTGTCAGCTTTGGTGGTTTGGCCCTGAACAACACTCCCACTACTACAGAGTAAATCCACACATTCCCTAAACTCCCCCCAAAAGCACACACACATCCCCTTGCGTGACCAGCGATAGCATCACACGGAGCGATAGGAGTGGGGTGAGTCGAAAGGCTTGCACACATTGCACCGAACACCCCCCCACATGAGAACAAGTGCCCCCCCCCCCCCCCGTGTCAGGCAGCTCAGAATAGAGGAAGATAAACATGTGATGAGAGAGACGTGTTGGTCAGGGAAGTGAGAGAGAACATAACAGTGTTTCAAATAACAATGGAAAGAGAGAGAGAGAGAGGGGGGGAGAAGTAGAGGGACAGGATAGAGGGGGGAGGAGGAGAGGGGGAGAGAGGGAGGGGGAGAGTCAGAGTGGAACAGTCTACTCCAACCAAATGGAGAGGCCTTAGAAACTGCCTCCAGCTGTTCAGAGGTAATTAAAATACAGTAGCCTGCGTATGTAAAGAATGATAAAACACTAAAAGATCACAAAACGAAGCTTCTTATGGAAAATCAAGACACTTTTTGCTGACTATTATAAAAATGGGAATATCAGCAACCTCATCTTCCACACAGACCATCCCCTGGTACAGTGCTGTATTAACCAGACCATCCCCTGGTACAGTGCTATATTAACCAGACCATCCCCTGGTACAGTGCTGTATTAACCAGACCATCCCCTGGTACAGTGCTATATTAACTAGACCATCCCCTGGCACAGTGCTATATTAACCAGACCATCCCCTGGCATGACACAGTGCTATATTAACCAGACCATCCCCTGGCATGACACAGTGCTATATTAACCAGACCATCCCCTGGTACAGTGCTATATTAACCAGACCATCCCCTGGTACAGTGTTATATTAACCAGACCATCCCCTGGCATGACACAGTGCTATATTAACCAGACCATCCCCTGGCATGGCACAGTGCTATATTAACCAGACCATCCCTGGCATGGCACAGTGCTATATTAACCAGACCATCCCCTGGTACAGTGCTATATTAACCAGACCATCCCCTGGCACAGTGCTATATTAACCAGACCATCCCCTGGCACAGTGCTATATTAACCAGACCATCCCATGGCACAGTGCTATATTAACCAGACCATCCCCTGTCATGGCACAGTGCTATATTAACCAGACCATCCCCTGGCATGGCACAGTGCTATATTAACCAGACCATCCCCTGGTACAGTGCTATATTAACCAGACCATCCCCTGGCACAGTGCTATATTAACCAGACCATCCCCTGGCACAGTGCTATATTAACCAGACCATCCCCTGGCATGACACAGTGCTATATTAACCAGACCATCCCCTGGCATGGCACAGTGCTATATTAACCAGACCATCCCCTGGTACAGTGCTATATTAACCAGACCATCCCCTGGCACAGTGCTATATTAACCAGACCATCCCCTGGCATGACACAGTGCTATATTAACCAGACCATCCCCTGGCATGACACAGTGCTATATTAACCAGACCATCCCCTGGCATGACACAGTGCTATATTAACCAGACCATCCCTGGCATGGCACAGTGTTATATTAACACAGACCATCTCCTGGCATGACACAGTGCTATATTAACCAGACCATCCCCTGGCATGGCACAGTGCTATATTAACCAGACCATCCCCTGGCACAGTGCTATATTAACCAGACCATCCCCTGGCATGACACAGTGCTATATTAACCAGACCATCCCCTGGCATGACACAGTGCTATATTAACCAGACCATTCCTGGCATGGCACAGTGTTATATTAACACAGACCATCTCCTGGCATGACACAGTGCTATATTAACCAGACCATCCCCTGGCATGGCACAGTGCTATATTAACCAGACCATCCCCTGGCATGGTACAGTGCTATATTAACACAGACCATCCCCTGGCACAGTGCTATATTAACCAGACCATCCCCTGGCATGGCACAGTGCTATATTAACCAGACCATCCCCTGGCATGGCACAGTGTTATATTAACCAGACCATCCCCTGGCATGACACAGTGCTATATTAACTAGACCATCCCCTGGCACAGTGCTATATTAACCAGACCATCCCCTGGCATGACACAGTGCTATATTAACCAGACCATCCCCTGGCATGACACAGTGCTATATTAACCAGACCATCCCTGGCATGGCACAGTGTTATATTAACACAGACCATCTCCTGGCATGACACAGTGCTATATTAACCAGACCATCCCCTGGCATGGCACAGTGCTATATTAACCAGACCATCCCCTGGCATGACACAGTGCTATATTAACACAGACCATCCCCTGGCATGACACAGTGCTATATTAACACAGACCATCCCCTGGCACAGTGCTATATTAACCAGACCATCCCCTGGCATGGCACAGTGCTATATTAACCAGACCATCCCCTGGCATGACACAGTGCTATATTAACCAGACCATCCCCTGGCATGACACAGTGCTATATTAACCAGACCATCCCCTGCCAGGGGATGGTCTGGTTAATATAGCACTGTGCCATGCCCGTGGATGGTCTGGTTAATATAGCTGGCATGGCACAGTGCTATATTAACCAGACCATCCCCTGGCACAGTGCTATATTAACCAGACCATCCCCTGGCACAGTGCTATATTAACCAGACCATCCCCTGGCATGACACAGTGCTATATTAACCAGACCATCCCCTGGCATGACACAGTGCTATATTAACCACACCATCCCCTGGCATGGCACAGTGTTATATTAACCAGACCATCCCCTGGCATAGTACAGTGCTATATTAACCAGACCATCCCCTGGCAGGGCACAGTGCTATATTAACCAGACCATCCCCTGGCATGGCACAGTGCTATATTAACACACTACCCCTCTGTTAAGGGGAGGGGGGGGGGGGGTTAACGAGGGGTGGAAACTTAGGATACTAGACAACGAGGACTCTGGGTCAGCTAATATAAATCTCTATAAGTCAGGAACAGTATTGATAGAGGGCAACCCCCCCAAACAGTTTCAGCTGGACTTTCACCTAATCAAAGAATTATCCCAGCAGGAGAAGCTCTCCCTGGAGAAAGATACCCCCACCCCGAGTGGGTCAGACCTCTTCATTATATAACCCCACAGACCAGCAACCCCCAGACCTCTTCATTATATAACCCCACAGACCAGCAACCCCCAGACCTCTTCATTATATAACCCCACAGACCAGCAACCCCCAGACCTCTTCATTATATAACCCCACAGACCAGCAACCCCCAGACCTCTTCATTATATAACCCCACAGACCAGCAACCCCCAGACCTCTTCATTATATAACCCCACAGACCAGCAACCCCCAGACCTCTTCATTATATAACCCCACAGACCAGCAACCCCCAGACCTCTTCATTATATAACCCCACAGACCAGCAACCCCCAGACCTCTTCATTATATAACCCCACAGACCAGCAACCCCCGACCTCTTCATTATATAACCCCCAGACCTCTTCATTATATAACCCCACAGACCTCTTCATTATATAACCCCACAGACCAGCAAGCCCCGACCTCTTCATTATATAACCCCCAGACCTCTTCATTATATAACCCCACAGACCTCTTCATTATATAACCCCACAGACCAGCAACCCCAAGACCTCTTCATTATATAACCCCACAGACCAGCAACCCCCAGACCTCTTCATTATATAACCCCACAGACCAGCAAGCCCCGACCTCTTCATTATATAACCCCCAGACCTCTTCATTATATAACCCCACAGACCTCTTCATTATATAACCCCACAGACCAGCAAGCCCCGACCTCTTCACTATATAACCCCCAGACCTCTTCATTATATAACCCCACAGACCTCTTCATTATATAACCCCACAGACCAGCAACCCCAAGACCTCTTCATTATATAACCCCACAGACCAGCAACCCCCAGACCTCTTCATTATATAACCCCACAGACCAGCAACCCCCAGACCTCTTTATTATATAACCCCCAGACCAGCAACCCCAAGACCTCTTCATTATATAACCCCACAGACCAGCAACCCCAAGACCTTTTTATTATATAACCCCACAGACCAGCAACCCCAAGACCTCTTCATTATATAACCCCACAGACCAGCAACCCCCAGACCTCTTCATTATATAACCCCACAGACCAGCAACCCCAAGACCTCTTCATTATATAACCCCACAGACCAGCAACCCCCAGACCTCTTCATTATATAACCCCACAGACCAGCAACCCCCAGACCTCTTCATTATATAACCCCCCAGACCTCTTCATTATATAACCCCACAGACCAGCAACCCCCAGACCTCTTCATTATATAACCCCCCAGACCAGCAACCCCAAGCAGAAAGTCAACCTCCCAGCACAGAGTACTACTCCCTCATTGAAATGAAGGATACATTTACCCAGCTGGAGTAAACAACAACACCCCCTTAACCAGACCTGGAGAGCTGGAGGTATAGAGAGACATCTGTACTCTGGACTGTGGTGAGACAACTTCAACAGGAGAAAGAGCTGGAGGTAGAGAGAGACATATCTGTACTCTGGACTGTGGTGAGACAACTTCAACAGGAGAAAGAGCTGAAGGTGGAGAAGAACAGAGCAATAGAGGAGAGGATAAGACTGCTGGAGGAGAGGGTGAGGGGGATGGAGAGAGAGGATCAGACTGCTGGAGGAGAGGGTGAGGGGGATGGAGGAGAGGGTCAGACTGCTGGAGGAGAAGGTGAGGGGGATGGAGGAGAGGATCAGACTGCTGGAGGAGAAGGTGAGGGGGATGGAGGAGAGGATCAGACTGCTGGAGGAGAGGGTGAGGGGGATGGAGGGAGAGGATCAGACTGCTGGAGGAGAGGGTGAGGGGGATGGAGGAGAGGATCAGACTGCTGGAGGAGAAGGTGAGGGGGATGGAGGAGAGGATCAGACTGCTGGAGGAGAGGGTGAGGGGGATGGAGGGAGAGGATCAGACTGCTGGAGGAGAGGGTGAGGGGGATGGAGGAGAGGATCAGACTGCTGGAGGTGAGGGTGAGGAGGATGGAGGGAGAGGATCAGACTGCTGGAGGAGAGGGTGAGGGGGATGGAGGAGAGGATAAGACTGCTGGAGGAGAGGGTGAGGGGGATGGAGGGAGAGGATCAGACTGCTGGAGGAGAGGGTGAGGAGGGTGGAGGGAGAGGATCAGACTGCTGGAGGAGAGGGTGAGGGGGACGGAGGAGAGGATCAGACTGCTGGAGGAGAGGGTGAGGGGGACGGAGGGAGAGGATCAGACTGCTGGAGGAGAGGGTGAGGGGGATGGAGGGAGAGGATCAGACTGCTGGAGGAGAGGGTGAGGGGGATGGAGGAGAGGATCAGACTGCTGGAGGAGAGGGTGAGGGGGATGGAGGGAGAGGATCAGACTGCTGGAGGAGAGGATCAGACTGCTGGAGGAGAGGGTGAGGAGGCTGGAGGGAGAGGATCTGACTGCTGGAGGAGAGGGTGAGGGGGAAGGAGGGAGAGGATCAGACTGCTGGAGGAGAGGGTGAGGGGGATGGAGGGAGAGGATCAGACTTCTGGAGGAGAGGATCAGACTGCTGGAGGAGAGGGTGAGGGGGACGGAGGAGAGGCTCAGACTGCTGGAGGAGAGGATCAGACTGCTGGAGGAGAGGGTGAGGGAGATGGAGGGAGAGGATCAGACTGCTGGAGGAGAGGGTGAGGGGCATGGAGGGGGAGGATCAGACTGCTGGAGGAGCGGGTGAGGGGGATGGAGGAGAGGATCAGACTGCTGGAGGAGAGGGTGAGGGGGATGGAGGAGAGGATCAGACTGCTGGAGGAGAGGATCAGACTGCTGGAGGAGAGGGTGAGGGGGATGGAGGAGAGGATCAGACTGCTGGAGGAGAGGGTGAGGGGGATGGAGGGAGAGGATCAGACTGCTGGAGGAGGGGGTGAGGAGGATGGAGGGAGAGGATCAGACTGCTGGAGGAGAGGGTGAGGGGGATGGAGGAGAGGATAAGACTGCTGGAGGAGAGGGTGAGGGGGTGGGAGGAGAGGATCAGACTGCTGGAGGAGAGGGTGAGGGGGATGGTGGACAGGATCAGACTGCTGGAGGGTGAGGGGGATGGAGGAGAGGATCAGACTGCTGGAGGAGAGGGTGAGGGGGATGGAGGAGAGGATCAGACTGCTGGAGGACAGGTAGAAGGGGGATGGCGTGTGACAGAGAACAACCCACTAGAGAGGTGGCCACTCCCACAGAGAAGCCAGCAGAACAGCCCACCTCAGCTCCCGACAAAAGTCTCCACACCACAGCAGAACAGTCCTCAGACCCTGACCACGTCTACACCACAGCAGAACAGTCCCCAGACCCTGACCACGTCTACACCACAGCAGAACAGTCCCCAGACCCTGACCGCGTCTACACCACAGCAGAACAGTCCCCAGACCCTGACCGCGTCTACACCACAGCAGAACAGCCCCCAGACCCTGACCGCGTCTACATCACAGCAGAACAGTCCTCAGACCCTGACCACGTCTACATCACAGCAGAACAGTCCCCAGACCCTGACTGCGTCTACACCACAGCAGAACAGTCCCCAGACCCTGACCACGTCTACACCACAGCAGAACAGTCCCCAGACCCTGACCGCGTCTACACCACAGCAGAACAGTCCCCAGACCCTGACCACGTCTACACCACAGCAGAACAGTCCACAGACCCTGACCGCGTCTACACCACAGCAGAACAGTCCCCAGACCCTGACCACGTCTACACCACAGCAGAACAGTCCCCAGACCCTGACCACGTCTACACCACAGCAGAACAGTCCCCAGACCCTGACCGCGTCTACACCACAGCAGAACAGTCCCCAGACCCTGACCACGTCTACACCACAGCAGAACAGTCCACAGACCCTGACCGCGTCTACACCACAGCAGAACAGTCCCCAGACCCTGACCACGTCTACACCACAGCAGAACAGTCCCCAGACCCTGACCGCGTCTACACCACAAGCAGAACAGTCCCCAGACCCTGACCGCGTCTACACCACAGCAGAACAGTCCCCAGACCCTGACCGCGTCTACACCACAGCAGAACAGTCCTCAGACCCTGACCGCGTCTACACCACAGCAGAACAGTCCTCAGACCCTGACCGCGTCTACATCACAGCAGAACAGTCCCCAGACCCTGACCGCGTCTACACCACAGCAGAACAGTCCCCAGACCCTGACCACGTCTACACCACAGCAGAACAGTCCCCAGACCCTGACCACGTCTACACCACAGCAGAACAGTCCCCAGACCCTGACCATGTCTACACCACAGCAGAACAGTCCCCAGACCCTGACCACGTCTACACCACAGCAGAACAGTCCCCAGACCCTGACCGCGTCTACACCACAGCAGAACAGTCCCAGACCCTGACCGCGTCTACACCACAGCAGAACAGTCCCCAGACCCTGACCACGTCTACACCACAGCAGAACAGTCCTCAGACCCTGACCACGTCTACACCACAGCAGAACAGTCCCCAGACCCTGACCGCGTCTACACCACAGCAGAACAGTCCTCAGACCCTGACCGCGTCTACACCACAGCAGAACAGTCCCCAGACCCTGACCGCGTCTACACCACAGCAGAACAGTCCCCAGACCCTGACCGCGTCTACACCACAGCAGAACAGTCCCCAGACCCTGACCACGTCTACACCACAGCAGAACAGTCCTCAGACCCTGACCACGTCTACACCACAGCAGAACAGTCCTCAGACCCTGACCACGTCTACACCACAGCAGAACAGTCCAACCCAGACCCTGACCACGTCTACACCACAGCAGAACAGTCCAACCCAGACCCTGACCACATCTACACCACAGCAGAACAGTCCAACCGAGACCCTGACCACGTCTACACCACAGCAGAACAGTCCTCAGACCCTGACCGCATCTACACCACAGCAGAACAGTCCAACCCAGACCCTGACCACGTCTACACCACAGCAGAACAGTCCAACCCAGACCACGCCGACATCACAGCAGAACAGACCTTCTATCTGAGGACCTACTAGGGTCACCCAGCCACATAATAATACACACAGGCACAAACCACCTGAGAACACAGCAGGAAAGTGTGGCAACAGCACTGAAGGTAGTGATTGAAAAAGCTTCTCCTACTTTCCCCAACGCACAAGTGGTTATCTCCACCCTGCTACCACGAAAAGACTTCCACCATACAGCAGGTAAACGTATTTCCCATGACCGTGCCTCAAAACCAAATGTTTACCTGGCCCACCACTCCACCCTGGACTTGAACAGCCTTTATGACCAGGTCCACCTAGGACTGGGCGATATGGCCAAAATCTCATATCCCAATATAGGTCATTTCATATCCCGATAACGATACATATCACGATATAGCACATTTTCTGTAACTTCAATGAATAAATAGTTCCTATAAAATGACCACATGTAAAGGCCTATTTCTTATTACATTTTGAATTAAACTCAACAAATAAAAAAAGGTACTTACTCATATTTTATTATTTATTTAGAACCTGTGCAAATGTTCAATTAAGCACGTAACAAAATCTAAAATGGTAAATGGAAAACACTTCAACTATAGCCGCAAACAAAATAAATATAGGCCTAAAATGTAGATATTGTTTGGGGCTTGCCTGTTTCGCATGTTATTTTGCCATTAATACGTGTAATTTGCATTTGGTACCTTGGGTCGAGTGTCAGCACCAACTCACGAAACCCCCGTTTCTCGACCGTGTAAATTGGGGCCATGTCTTTGCAGATGTAAGTTGTAACTGCAGCTGTTATCTCATTCCATCTTCGTGATTCTTTGCCATATGGTGTGCCGCAGGGAAAAGCCTCTTGCAGCGTCTGAGTCGGGGGTTTGTTTTGAGCACTCGACTGTACTTCTTTGGGTCTCATCCGTAGAATCTCTCCGTACTGTTTCACATGATTCTTGTGTAGGTGTTAAAAGAGGTTAGTGTTGTTTGAGCCTGTTGTCGGGACCGGCCTGCGACATATTTTGCAGAGGACGGTTTTCTGGTCCGTGTCAGACTTTTCATACCCAAACCACGTCCACGCGACCGAAGTAGCCCCTCTTTTAGGTACGAGCTCTGTGTCTCCGTACTCTGTGTCACGTTCACTCTCCTCCATGTTTGTTTGTGTTGCAAATTTCCACGCAAAGCATTGTCCAATTGACAAAAATATTGCCGTAAAGAGTGTGATTTGCGACAACGAAATAAATGATAGAGCATAATATGAAATGATAGCCGTTTTCTATCGTCACACGATATATATCGTCCTATCGCCCAGCCCTAGGTCCACCCACGCAAGGCAGCATTGCCCACCTTCGCCCGGACTCTAAAGGACATTGCTCTCAAACGCAGCCACAACACTTCACACAGGAGCAACAGATCAATAGACACCCCGCCCAGACCAGCGAGACCCTCTCCCCCCCGGACCTACACATAGAGGACCCACGCCAAGAGGACCTACACATAGAGGACCCACGCCAAGAGGACCTACACATAGAGGACCCACGCCAAGAGGACCTACACATAGAGGACCCACGCCAAGAGGACCCACGCCAAGAGGACCAACACATAGAGGACCCACGCCAAGAGGACCTACACATAGAGGACCCACGCCAAGAGGACCTACACAAAGAGGACCCACGCCAAGAGGACCTACACATAGAGGACCCACGCCAAGAGGACCTACACATAGAGGACCCATGCCAAGAGGACCTACACATAGAGGACCCACGCCAAGAGGACCTACACATAGAGGACCCACGCCAAGAGGACCTACACATAGAGGACCCACGCCAAGAGGACCTACACCTAGACCACAATACCAACAGCCACATTCACACCCCCACCCCCAAGTTAACCATGGCCACACCCCATTTAGGCCCCCTCAGATCAGACCTATGCCCCTCCTGCCCACCCCATGCATCCCACCCCCGCAAAGAGGGCCTCAACATGGAAGTCGCACATACTGCCAGGCCGTGAGCGGGCAAACAGGCCCAACCCCCACTCTTACACTAGCCCAAGCCAATGGAATGTACCAGATGCTCAGCAGGCTCTGCTCACACGTACTGGCCTGAGGCCAAACCACACGACCAACAACATTGGACACTTTATGGAACACAAAGCCTTCACTAGCTCATCCTGGAATATCCAAGGCCTGAGGTCATCTGCCTTCCGCCTAAAGAGCAGGAACCTGGACTTCATCAAAGAAATTGGAGATAAAGACATTGTCATACTACATGGTATAGAGGAGATGGACCCACTGGTTGCCCTCTAGGTTACAGAGGGCTAGAAGTCCCATCCACCAAACTACCAGGTGTGAAACAGGGAAGGGACTCAGGGAGTATGCTAATTTGGTGTAGAGCAGACATAACTCACTCTATTAAATTCATCAAAACAGGAACATTTTACATTTGGCTAGAAATTCAAAAGGAAATGATCTTAACAGAGAAAAATGTCCTCCTGTGTGCTACCTATATCCCCATACTTTAATGAAGGCAGCTTCTCCATCCTGGAGGGGGAAATCAATCATTTCCAGGCCCAGGGACATGTACTAGTCTGTGGCGACCTAAATGCCAGAACTGGACAAGAACCTGACACCCTCAGCACACAGAGGGACAAACACCTACCTGGAGGTGACAACATTCCCTCCCCCATATGCCCCCCAAAGCACAACTACGACATAACAAACAAAAACGGGTCACAACTCCTGCAGCTCTGTCGCATGCTGGGTATGTACATAGTCTATGGTAGGCTACGAGGGGACTCCTACAGTAGGTACACCTATAGCTCATCTCTTGGCAGTAGTCCTGTAGACTACTTTATCACTGATCTCAACCCAGAGTCTCTCAGAGTGTTCACAGTCAGCCCACTGACACCCCTATCAGATCACAGCAAAATCACAGTCTACTTGAACAGAGCAATACTCAATCATGAGGCATCAAAGCCAAAGGAACTGAATAATATTAAGAAATGCTATAGATGGAAGGAAAGTAGTGTGGAAACCTACCAAAAAACAATTAGGCAACAACAAATTCAATCCCTTTTAGACAACTTCCTGGACAAAACATTCCACTGTAATAGTGAAGGTATAAACTTTGCAGTAGAAAATCTTAACAGTATATTTGCCCTCAGCTTCCCTATCAAATCTAAAAATTTCAAACAGAAGAAAATGAACAACAATGACAAATGGTTTGATGAAGAATGTAAAAACCTAAAGAAAGAAATTGAGAAACCTGTCCAACCAAAAACAGAGAGACCCAGAAAACCTGAGTCAACGGCTTCACTATGGTGAATCACTAAACAATACAGAAATACACTACGGAAAAAGAAGGAACAGCACGTCAGAAATCAGCTCAATGTAACTGAAGAATCCATAGAATCTAACCACTTCTGGGAAAATTGGAAAACACTAAACAAACAACAAAGAATTATGTAACCAAAACAGAGTTGTATGGGTAAACCACTTCTCCAATCTGACTTCTCCAAAAAACCCTCCACCCCAAAAAGGCATGTGGTGTTGATGGTATCCTCAATGAAATTAGAAAATATACAGACAATAAATTCCAATTGGCTATTCTAAAACTCTAACATCATCCTTAGCTCTGGCATCTTCCCCAATATTTGGAACCAAGGACTGATCACCCCAATCCCCAAAAATGGAGACAAATTTGACCCCAATAACTACTGTGGGATATACGTCAACAGCAACCTTGGGGAAATCCTCTACATTATCATTAACAGCAGACTCATACATTTCCTGAGTGAAAAAAATATACTTAGCAGCACCTAGATCTTCTGCCCAGATTCTGCCAGACCTGGGCCCTGACAGTAAATCTCAGTAAGACCAAAATACTAGTGTTCCAAAAATGGTCCAGTCACCAGGACCACAAATACAAATTCCATCTGTTGTCCTAGAGCACACAAAAACTATACATACCTGGGCCTAAACATCAGCACCACAGGTAACTTCCACAAAGCTGTGAACGATCTGAGAGACAAGGCAAGAATGGAATTCTATGCCATCAAAAGGAACAAAAAATTTGACATACCAATTGTGATCTGGCAAAAAATACTTGAATCAGTTATAGAACCCATTGCCCTTTATGGTTGTGAGGTCTGGGGTCCGCTCACCAACCAAGAACTCACAAAATGGGACAAACATCAAATTGAGACTCTGCATGCAGAATTCATCAAAAATATCCTCCATGTACAAAGTAGAACACCAAATAATGGATGCAGAGCAGAATTAGGCTGATACCCGCTAATTATCAAAATCCAGAAAAGAGCCGTTAAATTCTACAACCACCTAAAAGGAAGCAATTCCCAAACCTTCCATAACAAAGCCATCACCTACAGAGAGATGAACCTGGAGAAGAGTCCCATAAGCAAGCTGGTCCTGGGGCTCTGTTCACAAACACAAACACACCCCACAGAGGACAGCAACACAATTAGACCCAACCAAATCACGAGAAACCAATATGTCAAGTAATCTTTTTGTTAAGAATTAACAAAAAAACCCAGAGCAAACTAGAATGCTATTTGGCCCTAAACAGAGAGTACACTGTGGCAGAACACTGACCACCGTGACTGACCAAAACTTAAGGAAAGCTTTGACTATGTACAGACTCAGTGAGCATAGCCTTGCTTTTGAGAGAGGCCGCCGTAGGCAGACCTGGCTCTCAAGAGAAGACAGGCTATGTGCACACAAAATGAGGTGGAAACTGAGCTGCACATCCTAAACTCCTGCCAAATGTATGACCATATTAGAGACACACATTTCCCTCAGATTACACAGATCCACAAAGAATTCAAAAACAAACCAGATTTTTATCAACTCCCATATCTACTGGGTGAAATACCAGTGTGATCCATCACAGCAGCAAGATGTATGACCTGTTACCACAAGTAAAGGTCAACCAGTGAAGAAAAAACACCATTGTAAATACAATATTTATTTTCCCTTTTGTACTTTAACCATTTGCACATCGTTACAACACACATAATGACATTTGTATTGTCTTTATTCTTTTGGAACTTTGTGAGTGTAATTTTTACTGTTCATTTCACTTTTGTATCTACTTCACTTGCTTTGGCAATGTTAACATGTTTCCCATGCCTATAAAGCCCCTTGAAGATAGATAGATAGAGAGATAGAGAGATAGAGAGATAGAGAGATAGAGAGAGAGAGAGAGAGAGAGAGAGAGAGAGAGAGAGAGAGAGAGAGAAAGGAGGAGAAGGAGAGAGGGAGAGAGAGGAGAGAGAGAGAGAGAGAGAAAGGAGAAGGAGAAGGGGAGAGAGAGAGGAAGGGAGGGCTAGTTATCAAAATCCAGAAAAGAGCTGTTAAATTCTACAACCACCTAAAAAGGAAGCGATGCCTACAAATTCCATCACAAAGCCCTCGACTACAGAGAGAGGAACCTAGAGAAAAAGTCCCCTCAGCCAGCACAGAGCCCCAGGACAGCAACACAATTAGATCAACGAAATTGAGAAAGAAAAAAAACTATTGGACACACTAGAAATAATTAGGGCTGGGCGATATGGCCCAAATATCATATCACTGTATTTGTTCTTCTGTTGATGTATGACAGTATAATGGTAGTTTATGATTGTTGAATAATAAAAGTTTTATGAGTAGAGTAGGGGCAACACATACATTCTAAGGGATTTCAAAGTGGGTTTCTCCCGTCCGGTAGTTTTATGCTGATCAATTCAACCAAAAATAGTTTCCTGCATTTCCATCAATTTCTGCATTTCCTGCACTCATTTGAGATCATTTCCACACTGCCACGTAGGGTTGCACGAAATGGACAAGAAAACTAGGCCTTATTTTTTACCAAATGTCAGACTTGCGATTTAGATCAAAACACTTGGGTGAACTGTTGGAATTCTGGAAAGAGAATGTTTATTCTAATTCTATAGTTAGAATATAAATAATTGTGGACACTTTGAATACAGTGTTGTTTGACATGACAACAAATGAAATGCCAGGGAGGAGTTATTGTGACAGGGTAGGAACCAAAGTGATGGTCAGCGTTTCCTAGGGGACCCTATAATCTGTTTCTTCATGTAGCCAACATATACATGCTTCGCCTATTCCGCTTTGATTTAGAATTTACTGTTGAACAAACATGCTGATTTAGGCCTACACCAGCACTGGTATCAGGCTGTATTAGCTAGCTACGTTTGCCTTGACTCAGTACATTTATTAGCTAGCTAGCCAGCTAACTAGTAATTAGCGGCTAACACAATTTAGCTAAAACTTGCTACGAAAATACAAACCAGCTGTTTGCTGATGTAAGAAACACAACCTAATAGTGCAATTATAAAGCGCTTGAGGTTTTATATTAAGAAGCAAAGTGGAAACATCGTTGTCATCAACATTGTTGCATGTGCTGCAACGACCATGCAGACTGAACGCACCGGTCTGGTGGTTGAGGAACAACTAACGCGCTCCCTGAGTGACAGGGGGTGGGGCTAGGTCTGTGTGGAGATCAGCATGGAGAGAGAGCAGAAAGAGATGACTCAAGTAGTGTTGTAAACTATAAAAATGGACATTACCCACGGCATATCACATTCTACAAATCAAACGTTCAAATACCGTTATAGAAGGTAAAGTAAAAATCCCAAAAGGTCTGTGCATCAATACTGGTATATCGTCAAATATGGTACACCACCCAGCCCTAGAAAGAAACAACCAAACACTGAGCAAATTGGAACAATGTCTGGCCCTAAACAGAGAGTACAGTCGCAGAATACCTGACCACTGTGACTGACCCAAACTTAAGGAAAGCTTTGACTATGTACAGACTCAGTGAGCATAGCCTTGCTATTGAGAGAGGCCACAGTAGGCAGACCTGGCTCTCAAGAGAAGACAGGATATGTGCACACTGCCCACAAAATGAGGTGGAAACTGAGCTGCACATCCTAAACTCCTGCCAAATGTATGACCATATTAGAGACACATATTTCCCTCAGATTACACAGATCCACAAAGAATTAGAAAACAAATACAACATTGATAAACTCTTATATTTGTTAGATGAAATACCACAGTGTGCATCACAGCAGCAATATCTGGGACCTGTTGCTATGAGGAAAGGGAAACCAGTGGAGCACAAACAACAATATTTCTTGTTTATTTTCCCCTACTATTCGTACTACAACTATTTGCACATTACTAAAACAGTGTACATAGCTCATAATATAACACTTGAAATGCCTATTTATTTTAACCTTTGAGTGCAATGTTTACTGTTCTGAACATCGGTTTTACTGATGCTGTTTTTTGTTTCTTCTCACTTTTGTTTATTGTTTATTTCACTTGCTTTGGCAACATAAACGTATGTTTCCCATGTCAATAAATCCCCTTTGAATTGAATAGAGCGAGAGAGAGTAGAGAGAGTAGAGAGAGTAGAGAGAGTAGAGAGAGAAGGAGAGAGCGAGAGGAGACCCAAAGTTCAACTACGGGTGTTGTGTGTTTTGTCTTGAAGGCACTAGCAGCTCTTTCCCTCGCTCCGTTTGACATTCCTTAGTGGAACAACAACTACTATTATCACAGAACTACTGCAATGGGTTATTTTAGGTGACACATTCATTTTGTGAGATGTGAACTTTTAAAAGATAAAAAAAAGAGGAAGGGCAGGAAGTAGAATGAAATACATTACATTAGTGACTGTGTGTGAGTGTGAGGTGGAAACTGAGCTGCACTTCCTAACCTCCTGCCAAATGTATGACCATATTAGAGACACACATTTCCCTCAGATTACACAGACACACAAAGAATTAGAAAACAAATCACATTTTGATAAACTCCCATATCTATTGGGTGAAATACCACAGTGTGCCATCACAGCAGCAAGATGTGTGACCTGTTGCCACAAGAAAAGGTCAACCAGTGAAGAACAAACCATTTTAAATACAACCCATATTTATGTTAATTCTCCCTTTTGTACTTTCACTATTTGCACATATGAAATGTCTTTCTCCTTTGTGTAATGTTTACTGTTAAATTTTTATTGTTTATTTAACTTTTGTTTATTAGTTAGAAGCTGTTTAGAAGCCTCTTGGACCTAGAGGAGCCTCTTGGACCTAGAGGAGCCTCTTGCACCTAGAGGAGCCTCTTGCACCTAGAGGAGCCTCTTGGACCTAGAGGAGCCTCTTGGACCTAGAGGAGCCTCTTGGACCTAGAGGAGCCTCTTGGACCTAGAGGAGCCTCTTGGACCTAGAGGAGCCTCTTGGACCTAGAGGAGCCTCTTGGACCTAGAGGAGCCTCTTGGACCTAGAGAAGCCTCTTGGACCTAGCTACTGTGGCAGACAGTGGGATCCAGGCTGTATCACATCCGGCAGTGATTTGGAGTCCCATAGGGCGGTGCACAATTGGCCCAGCGTCATCTGTGTTTGGCCGTCATTGTAAATAAGACACCCAGGCCTGGAGCTGAGTGCTTTTGGGTCATTAACTGAGACAGAGAGAGAGTCTGTACTGTGGTACTGGGGTGAAACAACAACAAGCAAAGACTGGCACTGCCACACAGCACCACATCCACAGACACCCAGGCCTGGAGCTGGGAAGACAGCACCGCCTGCACCACACCCCAGACACCCAGGCCTGGAGCTGGGAAGACAGCACCGCCTGCACCACACCCCAGACACCCAGGCCTGGAGCTGGGAAGACAGCACCGCCTGCACCACACCCCAGACACCCAGGCCTGGAGCTGGGAAGACAGCACCGCCTGCACCACACCCCAGACACCCAGGCCTGGAGCTGGGAAGACAGCACCGCCTGCACCACACCCCAGACACCCAGGCCTGGAGCTAGGAAGACAGCACCGCCTGCACCACACCCCAGACACCCAGGCCTGGAGCTAGGAAGACAGCACCGCCTGCATCACACCCGACATCCAGGCCTGGAGCTGGGAAGACAGAGCGGGAAATGACCCGGGCAACATGGGAAAATCTACATCACCAACTGTTTGTGAACAACACTTGCTGCAGTTTGTATGTATTAGAGTACAAAAGGCAGGATACGAGCGTCTCCCCTGCCACAAGCAGCTTCCAGTGTATTGAATGCATTCCAAATGGAACTTCATTCACAGCCTCATATAGTGCACTACTTTCACCAGGGCCCATAACGCTCAGGTCAAAAGTAGTGCACTATATAGGGAATAGGGTGCAATTTAGACACAAACTAGAGGAATGTGTTGATGGGAGAATAGTCTCCTAACTGACTGGGCCAACTGGCTCAATGGGTAAACTACTTAAAAATGAGTAAATTACACAATTAAAACACCATCATATCATAACTAAGATTATCCTACCCCTCATAACATAACTAAGATTATCCTACCCCTCATAACATAACTAAGATTATCCTACCCCTCATAACATAAGATGATCATACCCCTCATAACATAACTAAGATTATCATACCCCTCATAACATAAGATGATCATACCCCTCATAACATAACTAAGATTATCCTACCCCTCATAACTAAGATTATCCTACCCCTCATAACATAACTAAGATGATCATACCCCTCATAACATAACTAAGATGATCCTACCCCTCATAACATAACTAAGATTATCCTACCCCTCATAACATAACTAAGATTATCCTACCCCTCATAACTAAGATTATCCTACCCCTCATAACATAACTAAGATTATCATACCCCTCATAACATAAGATTATCATACCCCTCATAACATAAGATTATCATACCCCTCATAACATAAGATGATCCTACCCCTCATAACATAACTAAGATTATCCTACCCCTCATAACATAACTAAGATTATCCTACCCCTCATAACTAAGATTATCCTACCCCTCATAACTAAGATTATCCTACCCCTCATAACATAACTAAGATTATCCTACCCCTCATAACTAAGATTATCCTACCCCTCATAACTAAGATTATCCTACCCCTCATAACTAAGATTATCATACCCCTCATAACATAAGATTATCATACCCCTCATAACATAAGATTATCATACCCCTCATAACATAAGATGATCATACCCCTCATAACATAACTAAGATGATCCTAACCCTCATAACATAACTAAGATTATCCTACCCCTCATAACATAACCATCTCTAAACCATCAAAGGTAGTAATCTCACCAGTGGGGAAAGGGGCATTCTTCTTACCAAACTACATGACCTTTGTTTTGGAGGTGTTCAGAACAAGGTTAGGAGTTTTCTGATCCACGGCCCTACTTTTTATTTTTATTTTTATTTTTAAAGGTAACTGTGACCAACAGATGCATATCTGTATTCCCAGTCATGTGAAATCTATAGGTTAGGGCCTCATTCATTTATTTCAATTGACTGATTTCCTTACATGAACTGTAACTCATTTGCATGTTGCGTTTACATTTTTGTTCAGTATAAATGTGAGTAAACAATACATATTTAGTAACAATGCATCCTCTATGTTGTTCTTGTGGTTGAAAGTGACAACTGATGTCATCTGCTTTTTTAAATCTGGTCCATGTCTTTTCTTTTTTTAGTATACCATCTCTAAACGCAAGTATGGGTATTCAGACACAGCCAGTATTCATATGCTTGTAGCCAAGTAGTGTAATTTGACTGTACTTCCTGGTTCAGAACCCTGCTTCAGCACCATGTCAATCATGTAAAGCAGCCAGTCCTCCCACCCAGTGTGCTCCCTGACCACACTGCAGCTAGTTCTGTGAGGACCGAGGCCAAAAACACCCACAGACAGAAATACAAACCGATAAACAAACAGGGTGACACACACACACACAAGTTGCGCTGGACAACGTGACCAGGACGATTTCCCGGTCATGCACCTGGGAAAACACCATTCTAAACAGAGCACCTGGGAAAACACCATTCTAAACAGAGCACCTGGGAAAACACCATTCTAAACAGAGCACCTGGGAAAACACCATTCTAAACAGAGCACCTGGGAAAACACCATTCTAAACAGAGCACCTGGGAAAACACCATTCTAAACAGAGCACCTGGGAAAACACCATTCTAAACAGAGCACCTGGCCTGGGAAAACACCATTCTAAACAGAGCACCTGGGAAAACACCATTCTAAACAGAGCACCTGGGAAAACACCATTCTAAACAGAGCACCTGGGAAAACACCATTCTAAACAGAGCACCTGGGAAAACACCATTCTAAACAGCCCACCTGGGAAAACACCATTCTAAACAGCCCACCTGGGAAAACACCATTCTAAACAGAGCACCTGGGAAAACACCATTCTAAACAGAGCACCTGGGAAAACACCATTCTAAACAGCTCACCTGGGAAAACACCATTCTAAACAGAGCACCTGGGAAAACACCATTCTAAACAGAGCACCTGGGAAAACACCATTCTAAACAGAGCACCTGGGAAAACACCATTCTAAACAGAGCACCTGGGAAAACACCATTCTAAACAGCCCACCTGGGAAAACACCATTCTAAACAGCCCACCTGGGAAAACACCATTCTAAACAGCCCACCTGGGAAAACACCATTCTAAACAGGCCACCTGGGAAAACACCATTCTAAACAGGCCACCTGGGAAAACACCATTCTAAACAGGCCACCTGGGAAAACACCATTCTAAACAGCCCACCTGGGAAAACACCATTCTAAACAGCCCACCTGGGAAAACACCATTCTAAACAGCCCACCTGGGAAAACACCATTCTAAACAGCCCACCTGGGAAAACACCATTCTAAACAGCGCACCTGGGAAAACACCATTCTAACCAGAGCACCTGGGAAAACACCATTATAAACAGCCCACCTGGGAAAACACCATTATAAACAGCCCACCTGGGAAAACACCATTCTAACCAGCCCACCTGGGAAAACACCATTCTAACCAGAGCACCTGGGAAAACACCATTCTAAACAGCTCACCTGTGAAAACACCATTCTAAACAGCCCACCTGGGAAAACACCATTCTAAACAGCCCACCTGGGAAAACACCATTCTAAACAGCCCACCTGGGAAAACACCATTCTAAACAGCCCACCTGGGAAAACACCATTCTAAACAGCCCACCTGTGAAAACACCATTCTAAACAGAGCACCTGTGAAAACACCATTCTAAACAGAGCACCTGGGAAAACACCATTCTAAACAGAGCACCTGGGAAAACACCATTCTAAACAGAGCACCTGGGAAAACACCATTCTAACCAGAGCACCTGGGAAAACACCATTCTAAACAGCTCACCTGGAAAAACACCATTCTAAACAGAGCACCTGGGAAAACACCATTCTAAACAGAGCACCTGTGAAAACACCATTCTAAACAGAGCACCTGTGAAAACACCATTCTAAACAGCCCACCTGTGAAAACACCATTCTAAACAGCCCACCTGGGAAAACACCATTCTAAACAGCCCACCTGGGAAAACACCATTCTAAACAGCCCACCTGGGAAAACACCATTCTAAACAGCCCACCTGGGAAAACACCATTCTAAACAACCCACCTGGGAAAACACCATTCTAAACAGCCCACCTGTGAAAACACCATTCTAAACAACCCACCTGTGAAAACACCATTCTAAACAGCCCACCTGTGAAAACACCATTCTAAACAGCCCACCTGTGAAAACACCATTCTAAACAGCCCACCTGGGAAAACACCATTCTAAACAGCCCACCTGGGAAAACACCATTCTAAACAGCCCACTTGGGAAAACACCATTCTAAACAGAGCACCTGGGAAAACACCATTCTAAACAGAGCACCTGGGAAAACACCATTCTAAACAGCCCACCTGGGAAAACACCATTCTAAACAGCCCACCTGGGAAAACACCATTCTAAACAGCCCACCTGGGAAAACACCATTCTAAACAGCCCACCTGTGAAAACACCATTCTAAACAGCCCACCTGGGAAAACACCATTCTAAACAGCACACCTGGGAAAACACCATTCTAAACAGCACACCTGATAGCAGTTCCATAAGTGACAGAGATAAACGTCTCTGTTAGAAACTTACAAAGAGGGAGAATCTAAAGATGCAACAAATGGGGATGGGCTGCTATGACGACTAGGATTGTACCTTTGGCTCCCGGACAACGAAAGAAAGTTGGTAGGAAAACCAATAGAACAGGAGATAAATGGCATTGCGGTGGGTCCAATACAGAAGTACAGTGCATTCAGAAAGTATTTAGACCCCATGACTTTCTCCACATTTTGTAACGTTACAGCCTTATTCTAAAATGGATTAAATAAAACAATTTCCTCAGCAATCTAAACACAATACCCCATAATGACAAAGCAAAAACAGGTTTAGACATTTTTGCAAATGTATAAAAAAAAAAATCTGAAATATCACATTTACATAAGTACTCAGACCCTTTACTCAGTACTTTGTTAAAGCACCTTAGGCAGCGATTACAGCCTTGAGTATGACACTACAAGCTTGACAACTGTATTTGGGGAGTTTCTCCCATTCTTCTCTGCAGATTCCTCTCAAGATCTGTCAGGTTGGATGGGGAGCGTCACTGCATAGCTATTTTAAGGTCTCTCCAGAGATGTTCGGTCGGGTTCAAGTCACTCAAGCACATTTCAGAGACATGTCCCAAAGCCACTCCTGCGTTGTCGTAGCTGTGTGCTTAGGGTCATAGTCCTGTTGGAAGGTGAAACTTCGCCACAGTCTGAGGTCCTGAGCGCTCTGGAGCAGGTTTTCATCAAGGATTTCGCTGTACTTTTCTCCGTTCATCTTTCCCTCGATCCTGACTAGGCCTGATTGGTGGAGGGCTGCAGATGGTTGTCCTTCTGGAAGGTAATCCCATCTCCACAGAGGAACTCTGGAGCTCTGTCAGAGTGACCATTGGGTTCTTGGTCACCTCCCTGACCAAGGTCCTTCTCCCCTGATTGCTCAGTTTGGCTGGGTGGCCAGCTCTAGGAACGGTCTTGGTGGTTCCAAATTTCTTCCGTTGAAGAATGGATGTCTTGGGGACCTTCAATGCTGCAGATATTTTTTGGTACCCTTCCCCAGGTCTGTGCCTCGACACAATCCTATCTAGAAGCTCTACGGACAATTCCTTCAACCTCATGGCTTGGTTTTTGCTCTGACATGCACTGTCAACTGTGGGACCTTATATATAGACAGGTGTGTACCTTTCCAAATCATGTCCAATCAATTGAATTTACCACAAGTGGACTCCAATCAAGTTGTAGAAACATCAAGGATGATCAATTTGAGTCTCATATGTAAATAAGGTACCGGTTAATTTTGAATTAAAAAAAATATTATAAAAACCTGTTTTTGCTTTGTCATTATGGGGTATTGTGTGAGGTTTGATTAAATTAATTGGTTTCCTCATCAATTTAGAGTAAGGCTGTAACGTAACAAAATTTGGAAAAAGGGGTTTGAATACTTTCCGAACGCACTGTAAATGGAAATACATTTGCTAAAATTAGATAAATTACTCCTGTCTATACAGAAAAAAAATTTTTTATTAAAAACTTAAATCAGAATGCATGACTTAGCCGGATGAGGAATCAAGGATTATTAGCTTCTTTAAAAAAAAAAAAGGCTATGGATTATTTCAGATCACAAGCTCGTAAACCTGTTTGGGACAGCCGCAATTTGGGCAGCGAGCGTGGCAATAGGCCTAGCTGATTATTGAGTTGCGGCTGTCAGTGAAAAGCATCTAAAATGTGTGTGAAGATGTGTCTCGAGTAGAATTTCAAATGTTGAGACAAAAAGGGGAGGGGTGTGTGGCAAAGATATAGGCGAGTCTCTCTCCAGAATGGCTCCATGTCTCGTTTCTTTGTCCTGATAATGTTGAGGATCACGCGTGTGCCTGAGCATGCTTAGAAGTACCTGGCCTGCTGTGCGGAAATGTTAAAAACCACTTTCCTACATCTATTGCAGATAATGTAGTAAAACTTTAGTTCCTCACAGTAAGCAAGTTGAAAAATGTTTACAACAATCTCCCTCTCGATAATCACCCATCCTTGGTGTGAAAGAGTGATGGATGACGGTGTACCAATGTGTTCTTTGTGGCAGAGTGATTTGCATGACTTTTAGATTTTAACCACGTGACAATGATTGAGAAACAAAAATATTATTTAAATGAAACTGTTCCATGACAATGCTCATATGAAAATCCTAACTGGCAAGCAGAACAGTAGAAATGATAGGATAAATTGCAAGCTTTGCACCGCCTAAGTCTTTATAAAAAAATGAGCCGGATTTTGCCTATAGGCTAATTTGACGCAAGGTAAGAAATGCATAATAATATGAAATAAAACATTCAGGTTTTACATACGTTTTGAAAATGCATATAGTCTCCAGCTCACACTGTAAAGTGGTGGGTGATGCACTGATAGCCTGTTGGCTGCATTTGAATTGTGAATGGGAGGTGCGCTTCAATTACCATTTGAGAAATAAAAACACTAGCTATTTTTTTAAATCGTGCACCAAAATGGTTTTAACACGCGATTGTATTTAGAATTGTTGTGCAATGAATGGGCTTCTAAAAGCATGTTTTACTCCAGCAGCAACCAGCTGAGGAGCAGCAGGAGAAACCCATCTGAAAAGAGGCTCTGTGTGCTGTGCATATGTGATAGTTGTGTTGGATAAATGAGATATGTGATGACTAAAGAAAATAAACACAGGACAAATTAATTCCACACAATTATGCAAATTAACCTGTAGACCGATAAGCATGACGGTCACATGTATTTACATCGACTGGTATTTCCATCAATGAATAAAAAGCATTATTTATCCAATTAGATTGTTTTCTCCCTGTCATTTTGACCAGCAACAGCTTTAATAAAATCGGCTTTTCATTTTTTATATTATTGGGCCAAAAGCTGTCAATTGCCGGTTAACGGAAACCCTGACACACACACACACACACACACACACACACACACACACACACACACACACAGGGGATGACGAGAGGAACTAGCCACCCATAGATTGGTATTTTTAGCTCATCTCTGGCTACAGCATAGAGAAATGACAGTTGAACTTCCATCATCATTAGATTCAGACTAAGCCAATATGTTGTTTTCTCAGCTCAAGAGATCAGTGTTCATTATTGCCAAGCCAACTAGGCATTTGAAGCACTAGCAGTCCCTGGATGGTCATTAATAGAAGCTCTGGCTGGGGCATACAGACCCACATGGTAGATGAACTTGTATCACCTCACCTTTAACAGGTTTTAAACAGATTATCTTCCGCATGTTTACAGATCAAGAGGGAGCCTAGATCTTTGCCAAACCAAATCAGGCATTTGGCACATTCCCTGGATGGTAGTGGGTGGTGGTGTGAAGATTTGTCCTATTTGTAGTTAGGCTGAGCTCAACTGAACAGAAAGGATAATTCGTTGTTCTGATTTAAATAGCCTTCAGCTCTGGCCTGTATCACTTTATATTAATAATACAACATGACTACAGTGAAACAGGCCCAATCCCCAGCCCTCCTCCTCGTTTTCCACTGTCCCTCGGTGGGGGAGTGGCACAAACTGATCAACTAGGTGGAAGGGAGAGCTAAATTAGGCCAATGAAATGGAACATCACTACCTCACTCGCGCACATCAGAAAACGGACAACGGTAATTCATTTACGACAAGCCTTGTGTTTTTCACAACGCCTGTACTGACGGCAATAATAGCTTTCCTTATATTTCCCACCCAACAAATATACTAAACTCAGCAAAAAAAAACGCCCATTTTTCAGGACCCTGTCTTTCAAGGATAATTGGATTTTTATGAATTAACTTCACAGATCTTCACTGTAAATGGTTTAAACACTGTTTCCCATGCTTGTTCAATGAACCATAAACAATTAATGAACATGCACCTGTGGAACAGTTGTTAAGACAGTAACAGCTTACAGACGGTAGGCAATTAAGGTCACAGTTATGAAAACTTAGGACACTAAATAAACCTTTCTACTGACTCTGAAAAACACCAAAAGAAAGATGCCCAGGGTCCCTGCTCATCTGTGTGAACGTGCCTTAGACATGCTGCAAGGAGGCATTTTTATTTATTTCACCTTTATTTAACCAGGTAGGCAAGTTGAGAACAAGTTCTCATTTACAATTGCGACCTGGCCAAGATAAAGCAAAGCAGTTCGATAACACAAAAACACAGAGTTACACATGGAGTAAAACAACATACAATCAATGATGCAGTAGAAAAAAATAAGAAGACTATATACAATGTGAGGTAAAGGCAAAAAATGCCATGGTGGCAAAGTAAATAAAGTATAGCAAGAAAAACACTGGAATGGTAGATTTGTAGTTTGAAGAAAGTTCAAAGTTAAAATATAAATAATATGGTGCAAAGGAGCAAAATAAATAAAATAAATAAATACAGTAGGGGAAGAGGTAGTAGTTTGGGCTAAATTATAGATGGGCTATGTGCAGGTGCAGTGATCTGTGAGCTGCTCTGACTGCTGGTGCTTAAAGCTAGTGAGGGAGATAAGTGTTTCCAGTTTCAGAGATTTTTGTAGTTCGTTCCAGTCATTGGCAGCAGAGAACTGGAAGGAGAGACGACCAAAGGAGGAATTGGCTTTAGGGGTGACCAGAGAGATATACCTGCTGGAGCGCGTGCTACAGGTGGGTGCTGCTATGGTGACCAGTGAGCGGAGATATGGGGGGACTTTACCTAGCAGGGTCTTGTAGATGACCTGGAGCCATTGTGTTTGGCGACGATTATGAAGCGAAGGCCAGCCAACGAGAGCTTACAGGTCGCAGTGGTGGGTAGTATATGGGGCTTTGGTGACAAAACGGATGGCACTATGATAGACTGCATCCAGCTTGTTGAGTAGGGTATTGGAGGCTATTTTGTAAATGACATCGCCGAAGTCGAGGATTGGTAGGATGGTCAGTTTTACGAGGGTATGTTTGGCAGCATGAGTGAAGGATGCTTTGTTGCGAAATAGGAAGCCAATTCTGGATTTCACTTTGGATTGGAGATGATTGATGTGAGTCTGGAAGGAGAGTTTACAGTCTAACCAGACACCTAGGTATTTGTAGTTGTCCACAAATTCTAAGTTAGAACCGTCCAGAGAAGTGATGCTGGACAGGCGGGCAGGTGCAGGCAGCGATCGGTTGAAGAGCATGCATTTAGTTTTACTTGTGTTTAGGAGCAGTTGGAGACCACGGAAGGAGAGTTGAATGGCATTGAAGCTCGTCTGGAGGGTTGTTAACACAGTGTCCAAAGAAGGGCCAGAAGTATACAGAATGGTGTCGTCTGCGTAGAGGTGGATCAGAGATTCACCAGCAGCAAGAGCGACATCATTTATGTATACAGAGAAAAGAGTTGGCCCAAGAATTGAACCCTGTGGTACCCCCATAGAGACTGCCAGAGGTCCAGACAGTAGGCCCTCCGATTTGACACACTGAACTCTGTCAGAGAAGTAGTTGGTGAGCCAGGCGACGCAATCGTTTGAGAAACCAAGGCTACTGAGTCTGCCGATGAGGATGTGGTGATTAACAGAGTCAAAAGCTTTGGCCAGGTCAATGAATACGGCAGCACAGTATTGTTTCAATGGCGGTTACGATGTCGTTTAGGACCTTGAGCGTGGCTGAGGTGCACCCATGACCAGCTCTGAAACCAGATTGCATAGCGGAGAGGGTGCGGTGGGATTCGAAATGGTTGGTAATCTGTTTGTTGACTTGGCTTTCGAAGACCTTAGAAAGGCAGGGTAGGATGGATATAGGTCTGTAGCAATTTGGGTCAAGAGTGTCACCTCCTTTGAAGAGGGGGATGACAGCAGCTGCTTTCCAATCTATGGGAATCTCAGACGACACGAAAGAGAGATTGAACAGGCTAGTAATAGGGGTTGCAATAATTTCGGCAGATAATTTTAGAAAGAAAGGGTCCAGATTGTCAAGCCCAGCTGATTTGTAGGGGTCCAGATTTTGCAGCTCTTTCAGAACATCAGCTGAATGGATTTGGGAGAAGGAGAAATGGGGGAGGCTTGGGCGAGTAGCTGTGTTAGGTGCAGTGCTGTTGAATGCAGTAGGGGTAGTTAGGTGGAAAGCATGGCCTGCCGTAGAAAAATGCTTGTTGAAATTCTCAATTATAGTGGGCTTATCGGTGGTGATAGAGTTTCCTATCCTCAGTGCAGTGGGCAGTTGGGAGGAGGTGTTCTTATTCTCCATGGACTTTACAATGTCCCAGAACTTTTTAGAGTTGGAGTTGCACGAGGCAAATTTCTGTTTGAAAAAGCTAGCCTTGGCGTTTCTAACTGCCTGTGTGTATTGGTTTCTAACTTCCCTAAAAAGTTGCATATCGCGGGGGCAGTTCGATGCTAATGCACAACGCCACAGGATATTTTTGTGTTGGTTAAGGGCAGTCAGGTCTGGGGAGAACCAAGGGCTATATCTGTTCCTGGTTCTAAATTTCTTGAAAGGGGCATTCTTATTTAAGATGGAGAGGAAGGCATTTTTTAAAAATAACCAGGCATCCTCTACTGACGGGATGAGGTCAATATCCTTCCAGGATACCAGGGCCAGGTCGATTAGGAAGGCTTGCTCGTTGAAATGTTTCAGGGAGCGTTTGACAGTGATGAGTGGAGGTCGTTTGACCGCTGACCCATTACGGGTGCAGGCAATGAGGCAGTGATCGCTGAGATCTTGGTTGAAAACAGCAGAGGTGTATTTAGAGGGCACGTTGGTTAGGATGATATCTATGAGGGTGCCAGGGTTTGCGGCTTTGGGGTGGTACCTGGTGGGTTCATTAATAATTTGTGTGAGATTGAGGGCATCAAGCTTAGATTGTAGGATGGCTGGGGTGTTAAGCATGTCCCAGTTTAGGTCACCTAGTAGCACGAACTCTGAAGATAGATGGGGGGCAATCAGTTCACATATGGTGTCCAGAGCACAGCTAGGGGCCGAGGGGGGTCTATAGCAGGCGGCAACGGTGAGAGACTTGTTTTTGGAGAGGTGGATTTTTAAAAGTAGAAGTTCAAATTGTTTGGGTACAGACCTGGATAGCAGGACAGAACTCTGCAGGCTATCTCTGCAGTAGATTGCAACACCGCCCCCTTTGGTCATTCTATCTTGTCTGAAAACGTTGTAGTTAGGGATGAAGATTTCAGAGTTTTTGGTGGACTTCCTAAGCCAAGATTCAGACACAGCTAGGACATCCGGGTTGGCAGAGTGTGCTAAAGCAGTGAATAAAACAAACTTAGGGAGGAGGCTTCTAATGTTAACATGCATGAAACCAAGGTTATTACGGTTACAGAAGTCATCAAAAGAGAGCGCCTGGGGAGTAGGAGTGGAGCCAGGCACTGCAGGGCCTGGATTCACCTCTACATCCCCAGAGGAGCAGAGAAGAATAAGTATGAGGGTACGGCTAAAAGCTATAAGAATTGGTCGTCTGTGACGTCCAGAATAGAGAGAAAAAGGAGCAGGTTTCTGGGGGCGATAAAATAGCTTCAAGGTATAATGTACAGACAAAGGTATGGTGGGATGTGAGTACAGAGGAGGTAAACCTAGGCATTTAGTGATTATGAGAGAGATATTGTCTCTAGAAACATCATTGAAACCAGAAGATGTCATAGCATGTGTGGGTGGAGGAACTGAGAGGTTGGATAAGGTATAATGGGCCAGAGGCTCTACAGTGAAATAAGCCAATAAACACTAACCAGAACAGCAATGGACAATGCATATTGACATTAAGGAGAGGCATGCTTAGCCGAGTGATCAAAGGGTCCAGTGATATTCAGACATCTAGCCGGGCCATAGGTAGCAAGCTGGTGGAAGATGGTAGGGAGGTCTGTTTTTAGCCACCTCGTGCGTTTCCGTCTGTGGGTTAGTGGGGTTCCGTGTGGAAGGGGGGACCTGTCCAAGTTGGCAAAATAGTTAGTTATAGTGGCCCAAGAAAAGTGTCCGATAGACCTAATTCAGATCGCAGCCGAAAAGACAGCTAACGATTAGCCGGCCGCAGATGGGCGATCAGGTTACGTCGCGACTGAGGGGCCGGTTGGATAACTCCCTCGGGCAGATAACGTCGGTGGTCCAGTCGTGAAGACCCGATGGGGCTCCGCATCGGCAGTAAAACGGGTCAGGATAGGTGAGTTGTAGCCCAGGAGACACTTCAGCTGGCTAGCTCAGGAATAGCCCAGGAGTGGCTGACGGAACTCTTCAGCTGGCTAGCTGGCTAGCTCCGTAATAATGTGTGTTAATTCCGTGACCGACGTTGCCAATAGTCACTCAGGTAGCAGCTAGTTAGCTGCAAGATCCAGGTGTAAATGTCCAGAGCCTGCGGTAGAAATCGGGGAAAGGAGAGAGAATAGATCCGGTATGCTCTGGTCTGAGTCGCGCTGTACAAAAACTGGCGATAGCTTTTCGAGCTAATGGATAGCTGAGGACAGCTAACCGTGGCTAGCTGAACTTCAACGTTAGCCAGTGAAAATGGCTAACCTCTGGCTAGCTTCTGTTGTGGAATTCAGATGAGGTAAAATAATACTTTCTTTTTAAATTGGTGAGGCGGGTTGCAGGACAGTGCTTTGAGGTTGAGTTTTTAGAATAAAAAAATGTAAAAAGATAAGAGAAGAAATTGTTTTTTTAAATATATATATATACACACGGGACACGACAAGAGGGTAATGGACGTCTGAACTGCTACGCCATCTTGGATAAGATGAGGACTGCAGATGTGGCCAGGGAAATAAATTGCAATGTCCGTAACGTGAGACGCCTAAGACAGCGCTAGAGGGTGACAGGACGGACAGCTGATCATCCTCGCAGTGGCAGACCACGTGTAGCAACACCTGCACAGGATCGGTACATCCGAACATCACACCTGCGGGACAGGTACAGGATGGCAACAACAACTGCCCGAGTTACACCAGGAACGCACAATCCCTCCATCAGTGCTCAGACTGTCCGCAATAGGCTGAGAGAGGCTGGACTGAGGGTTTGTAGGCCTGTTGTAAGGCAGGTCCTCAAGACATCACCGGCAACAACGTCACCTATGGGCACAAACCCACCGTCGCTGGATCAGACAGGACTGGCAGATGTGGACTGGCAGCTTAAAAGGACTGGCAAAAAGTGCTCTTAACTGATGAATCACGGTTTTGTCTCACCAAGGGTGATGGTCGGCGGAAGGAATGAGCGTTACATCGAGGCCTGTACTCTGGAGCAGGATCGATTTGGAGGTGGAGGGTCCATCATGGTCTGGGGCGGTGTGTCACAGCATCATCGAAATGAGTTTGTTGTCATTGCAAGCAATCTCAATGCTGTGCGTTACAGGGAAGACATCCTCCTCCCTCATGTGGTACCCTTCCTGCAGGCTCATCCTGACATGACCATCCAGCATGACAATGCCACCAGCCATACTGCTTGTTCTGTGTGTGATTTCCTGCAAGACAGGAATGTCAGTGTTCTGCCATGGCCAGCGAAGAATCCAGATCTCAATCCCATTGAGCACGTCTGGAACCTGTTGGATCGGAGGGTGAGGGTTAGGGCCATTCCTCACAGAAATGTCCAGGAACTTGCAGGTGCCTTGGTGGAAGAGTGAGGTAAACATCTCACAGCAAGGACTGGCAAATCTGATGCAGTCCATGAGGAGATGTACTGCAGTACTTAATGCAGCTGGTGGCCACACCAGATAGTGACTGTTACTTGTGATTTTAACCCCCCCCCCCCCTTTGTTCAGGGACACATTATTCAATTTCTGTTAGTCACATGTCTGTGGAACTTGTTCAGTTTATGTGTCAGTTGTTGAATCTTATGTTCATACAAATATTTACACATGTTAAGTTTGCTGAAAATAAACGCAGTTGACAGTGAGAGGACGTTTCTTTTTTTATAAATATTTATAGTTATATAAATATTAAGGTGAGCAATGTCGGAGTGGCGCAGCAGTCTAAGGCACCGCATCCCAGTGCTAGAGGCGTCACTAGAAGACCCTGGTTCAATCCCGGGCTGTGTCACAACCGGCCGTGATCGGGAGACCAATAGGGTGGCGCACAATTGGCCCAACGTCGTCTGAGTTAGGGGAGGGTTTGGCCGGAGTAGGCCGTCAAAGTAAAATAAAAATGTGTTCCTAACTGACGTGCCTAGTGAAATAAAGGTTTGATTAAAAAAAACTAATAAAATCCAATAGAATATAATACAGTATATACAGATGAGATGAGTAAAGCAGTATGTAAACATTATTAAAGTGACTAGTGTTCCATTGTTAAAGTGACTAGTGATTCCATGTCTATGTCTATTGGGCAGCAGCTTCTAAGGTGCAGGGTTGAGTAACCGGGTGGTAGACGGCTAGTGATGGCTATTTAACAGTCTGATGGCCTTGAGATAGAAGCTGTTTTTCAGTCTCTCGGTCCCAGCTTTGATGCACCTGCACTGACCTCCCTTCTGGATGTTAGCGGGGTGAACAGGCAGTGGCTCGGGTGGTTGATGACCTTGATGATCTTTTTGGCCTTCCTGTGACATCGGGTGCTGTAGGTGTCCTGGAGAACAGGCAGTGTGTCCCCGGTGATGTGTTGGGCAGATCCTACCACCCTCTGGAGAGCCCTGCGGTTGTGGGCGGTGCAGTTTCCGTACCAGGCGGTGCTACAGCCCGACAGGATGCTCTCAATTGTCTTAGGGGCCAAGTCTAATTTCTTCAGCCTCCTGAGGTTGAAGAGGCGCTGTTGCGCCTTCTTCACCACACTATGTGGGTGGACCATTTCAGATCGTCAGTGATGTGTATGCAGAGGAACTTGAAGCTTTCCACCTTCTCCACTGCGGTCCTGTCGATGTGGATAGGAGGGGTGCTCTCTCTGCTGTTTCCTGAAGTCCACCATCAGCTCCTTTGTGTTGTTGACGTTGAGGGAGAGGTTATTTTCCTGGCACCACACTCCCAGAGCCCTCACCTCCTCCCTGTAGACTCTCTCGTCATTGTTTGTAATCAGGCCTACTACTGTTGTGTCGTCTGCAAACGTGATGTTTGAGTTGGAGGCGTGTGTGGCCACGCAGTCATGGGTGAACAGGGAGTACAGCATCCTTGTGGGGCCCCTGTGTTGAGGATCAGCGAAGTGGAGGTGTTGTTTCCTACCTTCACTACCTGGGGGTAGCCATCCTCTGTGGAGTAATACTGAAGCAGGACTTTCATTCCATAGCAGTTTGACATGTAACAGCCACATTTCTGTCACTCAGTCCTTACCAGTGGAAGCATTGTAGCTTAAACAATTAAAACCACTGTTCTGAACTAATATTTATACCAAACGTTTTATGGTCCATACACAGATCAGCTACATAGTTCCACATCTGTTACACAGGTCTCTTTATCCTGCACTACACGCTCCGTGTTCAGTGGGAGGCTTGGATGACAAGTGGGGAGAAATCCTTCACTAAAACGGGCCGCATGCGAAGAGCAACTTATGGTCAAGTCTGCCAGTGGGTCCTGACAGTGTGGAGCATTGTCAAAAAATCCGCTATCATCAACGGGTTTGGAAAGGCTGGACTGCTGCGTGTTGAAGAGGGCTCAGCGGGGGATTTGCCTCCGGATGAAAGTGACGAGAGCGACAATGAAAACGATCCAATATCGGATTATGCAATTCTGAGGCTATTCAACTCCGACACCGAAGGAGATGGTTTCAGTGCACCGGAGGAGGAAGATAGTGACCAATGACTTTCTTGGTAGGCTACTGTTTACTGCTAATTTTGTATTTTTTGTTACAATCCGTGTTTTGATAAAGCCTATTTATTTTTGTTACAAGCCGTGTTTCGTTAAAGCCTATTTATTTTTGTTACAAGCCGTGTTTCGTTAAAGCCTATTTATTTTTGTTACAAGCCGTGTTTCGTTAAAGCCTGTGTAAAGTTCATTTGTTTCAATGTACCGGTAGGCACCTGCGGCTTATAGACATGTGCGGCTTATTTATGTTCAAAATAATATATTTTTTAAAATTCAGTGGGTGCGGCTTATATTCAGGTACGCTTAATAGTCCGGAAATTACGGTATATATATATAAAAATAATTATAATAATAAAAAAACAACATTAATAATAATTAATAAATTAGATAAAATGTAAAAAATGTAAAATAAATAAATAAATAATAATAAAAAAAAAAATATTTATTTATTATTTTTAAATTGGCCGATTAATCGGTATCGGCTTTTTCTGGTCCTCCAATAATCGGTATCGGCGTTGAAAAATCATAATTGGTCGACCTCTAATCATGACAGTAAATCACCATTATTCACCCAGCTGCTAGTAGGCGAACAGTCAGCCAACGGTATTGCAGCAAGCGAGAAGGCGCATTTAGTTACATTCTAAACCTTCACTGACTGACTCAGCAATTTACAAGAGCTGCAAGTTCAGAACTCTTTCTGAAGTAATAATGAAGTGGATTATTATCCAGAAAAAGGCTCAGGGTAGTCATGTTGTAAGAATCTGAGAAAACAATGATCAATGGCTTTTGTGTTGATGAAATGTGTTGACAGTGTGGGAAAGTGGGACTGGAGGATGAACAGTAAAGTGTGGAGGGATGGAAACTCCTATTCAAATGGAGTTATGGATGATTGGTAGAAAGTTGCAGGGCGGAGTGGAGGAGTCATCTTGAGCTATAGATGAGTGGAATTTGCTGAAGTGAGAGCCGGGGAATCTGCTGTGCTGCACTGCAGGGGTTGAGGATGGAGTGGGAGGAGGAGAATTGGAGGGAATTTCTCCCTTCCTATAGCCTGGCTAGGTCACCGCAGCCTAGAGTCAGGTGCAGAACAAAGCAGGCCTCTCCTCTCTCTCACAACCCATCATAGCTGGGGTCCCATGCTCATAAACCAGGCCTAATCTGGAGTGGGCTCAGTAAACATGAATTCATGGTTTCAGAGCAACTGGCAGCCAGACCACTACGACATATCTACAAGCCTTGTTTAATTGGGTCTCATCCAGGCATTAACGTATGACATATCTACAAGCCTTGTTTAATTGGCTCTTATCCAGGCATGAACGTATGACATATTTCATGATTTGATGAAAGGATTGTCCTGATTCAGGCAGCAGCAGGTTCTTAAACAGCTTGCATTCTTTAGGGCTCTGGAGCTGGTTACAGCGGGTCAGGAGAGACCAGGAGCATGCCAGGTCTCTGAGGAGGGAGAGAGCAGGAGCATGCCAGGTCTCTGAGGAGGGAGAGAGCAGGAGCATGCCAGGTCTCTGAGGAGGGAGAGAGCAGGAGCATGCCAGGTCTCTGAGGAGGGAGAGAGCAGGAGCATGCCAGGTCTCTGAGGAGGGAGAGAGCAGGAGCATACCAGGTCTCTGAGGAGGGAGAGTGTCAGGGAGGCAGTACAAAAAATAAATAATAATAAATGCATGAAATGTATGCATTCACTACTGTAAGTCGCTCTGGATAAGAGCGTCTGCTAAATTCTAAATTGTAATTGTAACAGCACTAAGACTACCACTGGCTACTACATAACCCACTGCAACAGCACTAAGACTACCACTGGCTACTACATAACCCACTACAACAGCACTGAGACTACCACTGGCTACTACATAACATAACCCACTACAACAGCACTAAGACTACCACTGGCTACTACATAACATAACCCACTACAACAGCACTAAGACTACCACTGGCTACTACATAACATAACCCACTGCAACAGCACTAAGACTACCACTGGCTACTACATAACATAACCCACTACAACAGCACTGAGACTACCACTGGCTACTACATAACATAACCCACTACAACAGCACTAAGACTACCACTGGCTACTACATAACATAACCCACTACAACAGCACTGAGACTACCACTGGCTACTACATAACATAACCCACTACAACAGCACTAAGACTACCACTGGCTACTACATAACATAACCCACTACAACAGCACTGAGACTACCACTGGCTACTACATAACATAACCCACTACAACAGCACTGAGACTACCACTGGCTACTACATAACATAACCCACTGCAACAGCACTGAGACTACCACTGGCTACTACATAACATAACCCACTACAACAGCACTAAGACTACCACTGGCTACTACATAACATAACCCACTACAACAGCACTAAGACTACCACTGGCTACTACATAACATAACCCACTACAACAGCACTAAGAATTCACTAGCTGACAATAACATGACCAGTTCAGCTGATATTCAGGAAGCAACTAAGACTGGACTAATTGTCACTACTGATTCTAATGGTAATCAGACACTTCCTCTAGGCATACTAAGCCCTCCTATTCAAACTAATGTAAGGCTAAAACAAATCATGTTTGTTGTACAGTACAATGCTACAGCCTACTGAACTTTTCCTGACTTTTTAACCACATCCATTCAGTGGTTTCATTCCCTTTGTTCTCTGGAGAGTTGAATTATGGGGGCACACACACACACACACACACACACACACACACACACACACACACACACACACACACACCTCTGAGGCCGACATAAAGGATAAGGATCAGAGCCGAGGACTGAATTTTCACAGACCCTGTAAGAGAACATCAGTCCATAAAGATTTACACAGATATAACGGGATACAACGGGATATCCCTAGGGATATAACGGGATATAACGGGATATCCCTAGGGATATAACGGGATATAACGGGATATCCCTAGGGATATAAGCTACACAGATACAACGGGATATCCCTAGGGATATAAGCTACACAGATACAACGTTGGTGAAATCAACAAGTGAATTCCTAAAAAGTATCCCCAGGGAAGGAAGGGGCTTACAGTGGAAAGATAACAACATTGTTGAAATCACAACCAACGGATTCCTAAAGATTTTCCCTAGGGATATAAGCTACACATAGCAGAGAAAGTAGAGACACTGCACAACACCACCTAGCAAAATCAGCCCTACAACCCATGAAGTACACATGAAATTTCACAAACCCAGTAACGAACCATACGTCAATAGGGATTGAGAGAGATAAAACATTGTTGAAATCAGCCACAGGATTCCTTTACACATATCAACAAGCACACAGTCCAGTGTGTTGTCCAGCACCCATTCAGACCTGGCTAAAACCCATAACATACGCACTGGTTTCATATTTAGAAAGTGACCAACTGCTGGGAAAATGCTCAGTGCTCTCTCCACACCCTCTCAAACAATTCACACTGATGACCACATCCAGGGAGCCTAGCCCGATGTTTCAGAGACCGAGACCAAGAGAGGGAGGGGCAAGAAAGAGGATGAGAAAGGGAGAGAGAGCGAGCGTGCGAGACAGCGAGTGCGAGACACAGCTCGAGCGAGACACACACACACAGAGAGAGAGAGAGAAAGGAGAGAGACCTGTACAGGTGTTGTTACACATGGTCTGCCACTGTGAGGACAATCAACTGTCCGTCCTGTCTCCCTGTAGCGCTGTCTTAGGCGTCTCACAGTACAGACATTGCAATTAATTGCCCTGGCCACATCTGCAGTCCTCATGCCTCCTTGCAGCATGTTCACGCAGATGAGCAGGGACCCTGGGCATCTTTCTTTTGGTGTTTTTCAGAGTCAGTAGAAAGGCCTCTTTAGTGTCCTAAGTTTTCATAACTGTGACCTTAATTGCCTACCGTCTGTAAGCTGTTAGTGTCTTAACGACCGTTCCACAGGTGCATGTTCATTAGTTGTTTATGGTTCATTGAACAAGCATGGGAACCCGTGTTTAAACCAGATTCCAGAACATTATCGGTTGGCACATTCTGACAACAGGGTCGTGTTCATTAGGCACCAAATGGAACAAAACGGAAACAGGGATGGACTACCAACTATGTCTAGTTTTTGCTTTCTAATGCACACCGATTTAAAGGTTTTGTTTACGGTACGTGCCCTAACGAACACAACCCAGGCAAAGACAACAAGGCTGTAGTTTATAGAGCCATTGGGTGGCGCCATAGGGACCTGGTCAAAAGTAGTGCACTATATAGGGAATAGGTTGTATTTGGGATACAGTCATTGAGTAAGGTTACTTGCACACAATAATATGATTTTGTGAACGTGGCATAAAATGTACTTTTTGGTCCACCAGCCACAGTGACGTAGATTTTAAAATCTACCAGCCACTCAGATTATTTTACCAGTCAAAATATTTTTTTTGCTGTAAAAATTACACCAACAAAACCCCCCAAAACAGATGAGCATGCTTTGTAATGTTTCAAGTTGTAACTCAAACAGAGAAAAACAACCTAGCGTGTGAACAAAACTATTTAAATAGCCAAGAAACACAAGGACCAAGTCTCACTTCAATAGACTTTCAATTAAAGTAAATTAGACCGATTATCCCCTAGCCATGCAGTGATGCGGCGCAAGGTGGAATTGGCTATAGTTTATCAGCTATGAAACAAAACGGCAAACATTATTTGAAAACAGCTACTGCAGCATTTATTGGACTATAAATGTGATCATACTTGACTATTCGTATTCAGAAATGTGAGTGAAATGCTGGCACCAACGTGGCTGATGAAATAGACATCTTACCCATAAATGCCAAAATCTACCCGCATTTGGCAGCTGCTAATTTTACCTGCCCCGATTGGGAATAGTCAGATGAATATTATAGTTGGATTTAAACGTTTACATGCTTTGCAAAACGAACGATTTCCATAATAATGCTGCTTACATGGACACATCTGAAATCAGACTACCTGATGGGACTCGATGTCACACTGACCCTCCCTACTGTCTGATACATGGAAATCAGAGAACGTGGCAGTTGCATGTTAGTAACACAATGCCTCTCCTTTCTGCAGTGATGATAGATTTGTAACTTGTCAAATCTGGGTGTGAGTGAGTGACTGGCATGTGGTGGATATAGTGGTGGTAGCTGTCAGCACATGCCTATAGGAATTCGCTCAGCCTCTGACTGACTCCAAGGCAGTTTAGTTTAGCACAGGGGTGGGAAAAGGTTTTGGCTCGAGGGCCACATCAGTATTTCGAAATTCAACAGAGGGTCACTGAATTTTTGGGACCGACTACTTTGTCAAAATCAATTACAACGCACCACTCGATATAGGTCCATTACCACGCACCACTCGATATAGGTCCATTACCACGCACCACTCGATATAGGTCCATTACCACGCACCACTCGATATAGGTCCATTACCACGCACCACTAGATATAGGTCCATTACAACGCACCACTCGATATGGGTCCATTACCACGCACCACTCGATATAGGTCCATTACCACGCACCACTAGATATAGGTTCATTACCACGCACCACTCGATATAGGTCCATTACAACGCACCACTCGATATAGGTCCATTACCACGCACCACTCGATATAGGTCCATTACCACGCACCACTAGATATAGGTTCATTACCACGCACCACTCGATATGGGTCCATTACCACGCACCACTAGATATGGGTCCATTACCACGCACCACTCGATATAGGTCCATTACCACGCACCACTAGATATAGGTTCATTACCACGCACCACTCGATATGGGTCCATTACCACGCACCACTCGATATAGGTCCATTACCACGCACCACTCGATATGGGTCCATTACCACGCACCACTAGATATAGGTTCATTACCACGCACCACTCGATATGGGTCCATTACCACGCACCACTCGATATAGGTCCATTACCACGCACCACTCGATATGGGTCCATTACCACGCACCACTCGATATAGGTCCATTACCACGCACCACTCGATATAGGTCCATTACCACGCACCACTCGATATGGGTCCATTACCACGCACCACTCGATATAGGTCCATTACCACACACCACTAGATATAGGTCCATTACCACGCACCACTAGATATGGGTCCATTACCACGCACCACTCGATATGGGTCCATTACCACGCACCACTCGATATAGGTCCATTACCACGCACCACTCGATATAGGTCCATTACCACGCACCACTAGATATAGGTCCATTACCACGCACCACTAGATATGGGTCCATTACCACGCACCACTAGATATAGGTTCATTACCACGCACCACTCGATATAGGTCCATTACCACGCACCACTCGATATAGGTCCATTACCACGCACCACTCGATATAGGTCCATTACCACGCACCACTCGATATGGGTCCATTACCACGCACCACTAGATATAGGTCCATTACCACGCACCACTCGATATGGGTCCATTACCACGCACCACTAGATATGGGTCCATTACAACGCACCACTCGATATGGGTCCATTACCACGCACCACTAGATATAGGTCCATTACCACGCACCACTCGATATAGGTCCATTACCACGCACCACTCGATATGGGTCCATTACCACGCACCACTAGATATGGGTCCATTACCACGCACCACTAGATATGGGTCCATTACCACGCACCACTCGATATGGGTCCATTACCACGCACCACTAGATATAGGTTCATTACCACGCACCACTAGATATGGGTCCATTACCACGCACCACTAGATATGGGTCCATTACCACGCACCACTCGATATAGGTCCATTACAACGCACCACTAGATATAGGTCCATTACCACGCACCACTCGATATAGGTCCATTACAACGCACCACTAGATATAGGTCCATTACCACGCACCACTCGATATAGGTCCATTACCACGCACCACTAGATATAGGTCCATTACCACGCACCACTCGATATAGGTCCATTACCACGCACCACTAGATATAGGTCCATTACCACGCACCACTCGATATGGGTCCATTACCACGCACCACTAGATATGGGTCCATTACCACGCACCACTAGATATGGGTCCATTACCACGCACCACTAGATATGGGTCCATTACCACGCACCACTAGATATGGGTCCATTACCACGCACCACTAGATATGGGTCCATTACCACGCACCACTAGATATGGGTCCATTACAACGCACCACTCGATATGGGTCCATTACCACGCACCACTAGATATAGGTTCATTACCACGCACCACTAGATATGGGTCCATTACCACGCACCACTCGATATAGGTCCATTACAACGCACCACTAGATATAGGTCCATTACCACGCACCACTCGATATAGGTCCATTACAACGCACCACTAGATATAGGTCCATTACCACGCACCACTCGATATAGGTCCATTACCACGCACCACTAGATATAGGTCCATTACCACGCACCACTCGATATAGGTTCATTACCACGCACCACTCGATATGGGTCCATTACCACGCACCACTCGATATAGGTCCATTACCACGCACCACTCGATATAGGTCCATTACCACGCACCACTAGATATAGGTCCATTACCACGCACCACTCGATATGGGTCCATTACCACGCACCACTCGATATAGGTCCATTACCACGCACCACTAGATATAGGTCCATTACAACGCACCACTCGATATGGGTCCATTACCACGCACCAATCGATATAGGTCCATTACCACGCACCACTCGATATGGGTCCATTACCACGCACCACTCGATATAGGTCCATTACCACGCACCACTCGATATAGGTCCATTACCACGCACCACTCGATATAGGTCCATTACAACGCACCACTCGATATAGGTCCATTACAACGCACCACTCGATATAGGTCCATTACCACGCACCAATCGATATAGGTCCATTACAACATACTACTAGTTTTGGATGTTCAAGAGAGGCCTGGAATGTTTTTTTTGTTTGCCCACAACAAAAATATTGAATGGGCTGATGTATTTTGCCCACTCCCGGTTTAGTTTACTCTCAAGTCAACACAACAAGCCGAGATACCGTACCTGTAGACTTCCAGTCATTGCGCTAACGCTAGTTAGCACTGGCTCGCGAAAGTACCACTAACTTCCTTCATACAAACATGATAGCCACAAATTCATCTGACTCCAGGTACATAGAACAGAATCTCGCAGTATCCCTTTAAGACAGAGTGAATCCAACTTCATGCCTCCCCATAATTCATCACCTGACATAGCTCTATGAAATATTCATGTGAAACAGGTGCATCCCACTCACTCACTCACTTAGGTGAACAGCTCTACAGTGACAGTGCCAGAGAACAGGTTCTGTCACTCTGCTGGGACTGACCTAGCTTTGTCCTGAAGGGGAGGCGCTGAGCCTAAATGCAGTGATTAGGCCTAATGCTAACTTCATGCATGGTTAAACAGTGAGAATATTTACCCTGTCTCTAAACATGTGGAAAGTCATGCTTTGTCAATCTGATCTAACCTAGGCCAAGAGAGAATATCTTCTGTCTCATGTTACAACGAGGCTAGAGCAATATTCTGTAGTGACGTTTTGAAGCGTGTGAATCTGCAAGCTACCGATCAAGGTTTGGATCCAAGAAGAGCTGGTCGTTATCAATTTGAAAGGAAAAAATGTGCGCTGCCTACTGTTCATGCTTACTGGAGACAACCTGAACTTATCCAACCTGAGTTAACTCCTCCTCCTACCCATTCCCTGTGTGGTAGGATGACACACACACACACCTCCTGGGACAGAGACGAGTGGTGACAGCCGTGCCTCCTGGGACAGAGACGAGTGGTGACAGCCGTGCCTCCTGGGACAGAGACGAGTGGTGACAGCCGTGCCCCCTGGGACAGAGACGAGTGGTGACAGCCGAACCCCTGGGACAGAGACGAGTGGTGACAGCCGTGCCCCCTGGGACAGAGACGAGTGGTGACAGCCGTGCCCCCTGGGACAGAGACGAGTGGTGACAGCCGTGCCTCCTGGGACAGAGACGAGTGGTGACAGCCGTGCCTCCTGGGACAGAGACGAGTGGTGACAGCCGTGCCTCCTGGGACAGAGACGAGTGGTGACAGCCGTGCCTCCTGGGACAGAGACGAGTGGTGACAGCCGTGCCTCCTGGGACAGAGACGAGTGGTGACAGCCGTGCCCCCTGGGACAGAGACGAGTGGTGACAGCCGTGCCTCCTGGGACAGAGACGAGTGGTGACAGCCGTGCCTCCTGGGACAGAGACGAGTGGTGACAGCCTTGCCTCCTGGGACAGAGACGAGTGGTGACAGCCTTGCCTCCTGGGACAGAGACGAGTGGTGACAGCCGTGCCCCCTGGGACAGAGACGAGTGGTGACAGCCGTGCCCCCTGGGACAGAGACGAGTGGTGACAGCCGTGCCCCCTGGGACAGAGACGAGTGGTGACAGCCGTGCCCCCTGGGACAGAGACGAGTGGTGACAGCCGTGCCTCCTGGGACAGAGACGAGTGGTGACAGCCGTGCCTCCTGGGACAGAGACGAGTGGTGACAGCCGTGCCCCCTGGGACAGAGACGAGTGGTGACAGCCGTGCCCCTTGGGACAGAGACGAGTGGTGACAGCCGTGCCCCTTGGGACAGAGACGAGTGGTGACAGCCGAACCCCCTGGGACAGAGACGAGTGGTGACAGCCGAACCCCCGAGCTGACAAGGTAAAACATCTGCCCCTGAACAACGCAGTTCCTAGGCCGTCATTGTAAATAAGAATTTGTTCTTAACCGACTTGCCTAGTTAAATAAAGGTTAAGTACTTATTCAGGCCTTTGTCCACCCTAAAGAGAACCATCATTCACAGTAGAGAAAAGGACAAATGTTCACTAACAGGGAGTTAAACACATTTGTGCCCAACATTTTTGAGAAATAAGCTTTTTGTTCGTATGGAAAATATCTGGGATCTTTTATTTCAGCTCATGAAACCAACACTTTACATGTTGTGTTTATATTTTTGTTCAGTATACATTGACCGTGTTTCCATCCACAGTTTATGCAAGTAAAGTCATAACGTATAAAAGAAAATCTAAACTCCATTGCACCTGTTTTTTCCAGCTGGGACAGAGAGGAAGAGGGTCTAAGCTTGTCGCCTGCATTCCCACCTTTAGGCAGGGACAGGAACATGGTCATTATATACAGATCTCTGGACAGATACACTTTTACGCCTGCTATGTTAGGTTAAATACATACAGATCGCATGAGAGAGGAATGTATACAACGACCAGAGGGACAGACACGTACTGAAAGTATGCCTCATCTACTTTGAAGAACTAGTAAAATGATTGTCAGACAGCTCTGCAGTATACGCTGGCAGGCTAGCTAAATAGGATGACTACACACAGTACAGTATGGGGACATGACAGAGACAATGGAATATCTTCAATGTTTTGGCCATTTAATATTCTCTATTTTTGGCTTTGGAATTTCCATTAAAAAGCTCTAAAATCATTGTAATGTCATTTCATAATGCATTTAATGTTTTTTTTTATTATTATCCAAACCAATTTTTATTTTTTTAATCAAACCGAAACAACCTCAAAAAACACTAATCGCTCAGCACTATGTAAAAGCAAAAAAATATATATTGTATTTATCACAGATTTCAAAGGGCCATCTGCTATTTTCTGCAAAATCCTCTAGAAGGCAGAATTAAAAAGATATACTTGATACCAAATAGGACTGTGATTCAGGTTTTCCTCTCAAAATGTATAGAAAAACAACTAAATTGGATGCTCTAAGTCTACAACAATGCTTAGACCACATCAGGGACCATTTTCAATGGTCTGGGAAAAACCTAAGATCTTGTGTTTGGGAAGAGTAGTTTCTGTAGCGCACTTGTGATGGTGTTTTTGAAACAAGTGGGCACTGGCTTGAGACAAATAATCATGGTTCTACCCGGCCTTTCCATCTACCCCAAAACAGGCTGTAATGGCTACACGAAGTGGTAGACACATTGGCCCTATGCGTACTGCACACAGAAGGGATCGACATTCAGGTACATTTACCAGTGGCACACCGGGCCAGTGCCAACTGAAAGCTACTGGCCCAAATGAAGAAAATACTGACCCGGGTCAAGATCTGACTGGAAAGCGACTGATATGTGCATCATTTCAATAGCAGGTGATTTTCATCTTTCATTTGCAGGCCGAGCAAGTAGCCTATACAGGGTTCATACAGACATTGGTAAGTCTCGCCATTTGAGATGTTGAAGAGTTATTGAAAGGTTACTGTATCATGTTTATAAACGAGAAACCAAGTTGATGGACAACACATGGTTTTACAGCGACTAACGCAATACCCTTCAATGGAAATGGCAGGAAACAAACGAAAGCACCTACATCTCTCAAAAAACTGGTCAGAAATGAAATCACAGAATAATTATATTGGAGCAGTAGAACTTCAAGACTTTTCAAGGCCCATAGCCTAGAGGAAATGTCTGATTTTCAAGGCCCATAGCCTAGAGGTAATGTCTGATTTTCAAGGCCCATAGCCTAGAGGTAATGTCTGATTTTCAAGGCCCATAGCCTAGAGGAAATGTCTGATTTTCAAGGCAGGCTATTCCATGATGACGGAATTGCGCATCGTAAATATTCAACCTAGACTTTGAACTTTTTAAATATCTGTTTTGCATACCCATTATTTTCTTAGCATTTACTGGTAGATATAACTTGGAACATGTTTCTTACCACTGTCGGTCTTACCTCCACCCAACAACCATCTGTTAGAGGCCCCCCTCGTGATAGCGAAGAGACAAATATGACCTTTTAAAGTTAATTTCCTGCAATTCTGCACATTTTGCCATGTGGCGTAGTGATAATGTTGCCATTTCAAGCAAGTTTGCTGCAATTCTACACATTTTGCCATGGGGCAGCGTGAAGAAAATGCAGTTTTACAGCACATTTCCTGCAATTCTACACATTTTACCAGAGGGTGGAGGAAAATGTTTTTAATATCATAACAGATGATGAAATGGGCCTAACCCAGGTGGGTAATTTGACCATGCTTACTATCAATGTAGCTAGCTGGCCGCTAGACTAACTTACCAATCAAAATAAATTGCTGACATGGGCTAATTGAGTGACTGCTGATGCACAACCACATTGCACCTTGTGTATTTTATTACTGTATTTTATTACTGTATTCTATTACTGTATTCTATTACTGTCAACAGTAAGTTGAGACCCCGACTGAGTTCCTTTTTGTGAAATTGGCTTCAGAAATTGGCTTCAGAAATTGGCTTCAGCTTCAGGAATCTTTTTTTCATCAAGATTAAAAAAGGCATTGTTAAAATATTATTTTCATTGGCCGAAGCGGGCCACTGACGGGGATGATTGACTGGTCTGGAGGGTTTCCAAACCTCCCTGTATGTGGAACCCTGACACACACACACACACACACACACACACACACACACACACACACACACACACACACAGGCATTCCTGTGCCGTTGTTGCCTCTTAAGAAAGGTGGTTTATTTACATTACTGTTTGAATAAATCATGATGGTCGCAGTATCAAACCCTGAGTCTTGGCACAAAACAAGTCACATAAGATGCACTCTTGCCTGAATACAACAACTGCTTGTCAATTTGATATAGGCTAGCTAGCCCATTTCAATATGGTCTGAATTGGTGCAAGCTTTACTGTATAGCCTATGAACTCACAACAAGTGCTTGTTCCAAAAAGCTCTACTGTAAAAATACACTGACAAAAAGTGCTTGTTCCAACCAACATCTGGTACAAGAGTTAACAAGGCCCACAGTATCATGTCCAGTTGAGTCTAAAGCCCCTAGAGAGAGTAGGGGGATGCTTGGCTGAGCTTCAAGCTGGACATAATGCATCTCTCTCAGGTTATGGCCAGAGACTTTAACCGTACCTCTACATACACACCACATAGACCTGGGTTCAAATACTATTTCAAACCTTTCAAATACTTCAAGTGTTTGCGCTAGCTTGCCTGGAGTCCCAAATGGGCTGTGTTTACAGATTTGGGACTATTCCATTGGTCCATTTAACCAGGCAAGTCATGACGTCAACTTTTATTTAAAGCCATGTCTGATACAGCAACAAAACACAAGGCTCATCAGCTGTTAGAAAACTAGAGGACGGAACGGTCTGTCAGTCACAAGCCTGTCATCTGTCTCAAGTAAAGCCCTCTATGCTCTGGCTGGCAGGAAAACATAACATGCTACTGTACTGCAGGCTCAATCCCATCCACGTTGTCCACAGTTCAGTTCAGACAACTTGACCAACGGAAGGAAGTGGAAGTTAAGGACCTTCCTTATTCTTGTTCTCCATCATGTCTTATCTACAGTGCTGTCACTAATGGTTGTAGTTGGACATCACCTGGGTTCAAATAGCATTTTAATTCTTTCAAATTATACTTTGAGGTATTGGGGTGAGGTTTGAATTTGCACTTTGGAGACTATTCCATTGGTTAGGCTACATTGCGCAAGAGAGCTCAGTCAAAAGCTCCAAGCATTAGAAAGAAAAAGAAATAGGTCTAGACTGCGACTAAAGGCTGGATGATAGCGTAGCATAGCAATGTGCTGATGTCCTTATTTCTCAGACTGTCCCCATTTCAATGCCTCTGAGGCTGAGGCTGTTTCTGTCTGTGTTTCTCTAGATCCACTAGCTCCCCTGCCTGCCTGGCTGCCTGCCTGGCTGCCTGCCTGGCTGGCTGCCTGCCTGGCTGCCTGACTGGCCAGCCTAGATTGGAAGCAACTGGCAATAATCTGGACTGGCCACCGCAGCAGTAGTTGAAGAAGTCAGTAAGTAGGTAAGGCAGGACCTCATCATATTGTTCACAAACACACACACACACACACACACACACACACACACACACACACACACACACAGACACTCAAAGACACCACACAGACACAAAGACACCACACAGACACAAAGACACCACACAGACACAAAGACACCACACAGACACCACACAGAGACACAGACACCTCCACACAGAGACACAGACACCACACAGAGACACCTCCACACAGAGACACAGACACCACACAGAGACACAGACACCACACAGAGACACAGAGAGACAGACACCACACAGAGACACAGACACCACACAGAGACACAGACACCACACAGAGACACAGACACCACACAGAGACAGACACCACAGAGACACAGACACCACACAGAGACAGAGACACAGACACCACACAGAGACACAGACACCACACAGAGACACAGATACCACACAGAGAGACAGACACCACACAGACACCACACAGAGACACAGACACCACACAGAGAAACAGACACCACACAGACACCACACAGAGACACAGACACCACACAGAGACACAGACACCACACAGAGACACAGACACCACACAGAGACAGAGACACAGACACCACACAGAGACACAGACACCACACAGAGACACAGACACCACACAGGCACCACACAGAGACACAGACACCACACAGAGACAGAGACACAGACACCACACAGAGACACAGACACCACACAGAGACACAGACACCACACAGAGACACAGACACCACACAGAGACACAGACACCACACAGACACCACACAGAGACACAGACACCACACAGAGACAGAGACACAGACACCACACAGAGACAGACACCACACAGAGACACAGACACCACACAGAGACAGAGACAGACACCACACAGAGACACAGACACCACACAGACACACAGATACCACACAGAGACACAGACACCACACAGAGACACAGACACCACACAGACACCACACAGAGACACAGACACCACACAGACACCACACAGAGACACAGACACCACACAGAGACACAGACACCACAGAGACACAGACACCACACAGAGACAGAGACACAGACACCACACAGAGACACAGACACCACACAGAGACACAGATACCACACAGAGAGACAGACACCACACAGAGACACAGACACCACACAGAGACACAGACACCACACAGAGAAACAGACACCACACAGACACCACACAGAGACACAGACACCACACAGAGACAGACACCACACAGAGACACAGACACCACACAGAGACACAGACACCACACAGAGACACAGACACCACACAGAGACACAGACACCACACAGAGACAGAGACACAGACACCACACAGAGACACAGACACCACACAGAGAAACAAACACCACACAGAGACACAGAGACACAGAGACACAGACACCACACAGAGACAGACACAGACACCACACAGAGACACAGACACCACACAGAGACACAGACACCACACAGAGACACAGACACCACACAGAGACACAGACACCACACAGAGAGACAGACACCACACAGACACACAGACACCACACAGACACCACACAGACACCACACAGAGACCACAGAGAGACACAGATACCACACAGAGACACAGATACCACACAGAGACACAGACACCACACAGAGACACAGAGACACAGACACCACACAGAGACACAGACACCACACAGAGACAGACACCACACAGATACCACACAGAGACAGAGACACCACACAGACACCATACAGACACCACACAGAGACACAGAGACACAGACACCACACACATGGCAGCAGAGCTCCTGTGCTTCTAGTTTCAGAAGATGTTAAAAAGAGAAAATGCAGAAAACTGTTTCCTATGGAACAATATGAAAGCAGCAACTGACAAACACCAGATTCAAATATCAACCGACCTCTGTCATTGGCCTGCCTTAGCATCCCAAAACACCAACAATAAAGTATCATTCCTGAGTCAACTCAATGAACCCTTGCTGACGAAGGCAAATACCTCAACAAGCAGAAAATAAGCCTAATGCTTCTGTAAACCATGAGAAATAAAGTTGGGACATTTCTTCACCATCAAGTAGGAGAAACAACTCTTAGCTAGGCCAGGTCAGTCACGCCTAGTCATTCCTGGTTAAACACTAACAAACACAACACAGGGGCTTTGAACACACAGACACACATAATCTTCCCAACTATGCCTGACCCCTCCCTCCCTCCCTTCCTTCCTTCCTTCCTATAAGATCCGCTCATGCCACTGCAGCACACCATGGCTAGGTTACAAATGGCACCCTATATAGCGCATTACCCTGGTCAAAAGCAGAGCACTATAGGCTAAAGGGGAATATGGTGCCATTTTGGGACACAACCAAAGAGTCTAGTTGAATGGCCTACTAACTGCCACCATGGCTGTGACCAGCTGAATGAGGCTCATTGTCCTCACTGGTCACTGGGGGCTTCACACACAACTGGCTTGTTATTTAAGAGGACGCTTGGCTCCGTTCTCCTCTAAACAACCCAACAGGCATTTCCGCTCTGGTGCGGCTCTGTGGTGGTGGAGGTGTTTGTTATGACCGAGGGCAGGCAGGTTGGGGGACAAAATACGGTTCTGTGTAACCACATTTCCATCTAAAGTCATACAGTATTTTAAAAAATCACACCAGCTGTGACAGAAACAGGAAGTTAGGGTACAATTTTATAAAATGCAGACGGGTCATTTAATCATTCAACATGGTGGGATCTTTTAGTGTTGGTAAAATGAATTATGTGAGAAATGGAAATGCTTTTAATGAGCAAGTGGAAATGTGGAAATGCTTTTAATGAGCAAATATTGATTTAATAACCATCATATGGAAGTCAACTTGAAGTCACGTGATGGTGTGTGGTCCTCCCACACGACTCGGGAAAGCATGCAGTTTATTATGCTACAGATGAAATAAGTTCTGATGAACCTCACAGGGTGGTGAAAGTTGATGCTCCTTTCCAATAAATATCTAGGGTCTGATTCTGGTGACATGATGATCAATGCTTGACTGCTGTTTGATAAATAAACCTATTCTCACTCTTATCCATAATAATGCCATTATGTAGACTAGCCTACCCGCACGGTCTTCCTGCACCACATCTGCGAGACGTTGGCTAGAGATCACATGACAAGACCAGAGTAGAAACATTTGCTGTTTAACAGAACAGTTTTTGTAACAGAACAATCAGTAGAGTTAAATGCACTGGAAACACATTGACCTTTCGGGACATGGAACATAGGTCATGACTAGAATCCAATATATACATATGAAGTGGGTAAAACAGTATGTAAACATTATTAAGGTGACCAGTGTCTAGGTACATAGGCACCAGGGGTGCGTTTGTTATGTTGTGTGTGGCAGTTTGTTCTGAATGGCACGTTTCCCAGTGCGCACCATTCTTTAAAAGCCTTTTGAGGTACGTTTCCTCTGATTTGGTGAGTGTGGCCATTTAAAAAAATGTACAAATGTAAAATAATTTGCAGCACACCATACAACAATCAATCAACAGGCAGTCATAACCACACAGTTCTTCAACTGGCCGTTCAGGACAGTACTGTTACTGTTTCATTAAACGCTTAACACCGCTCCATCCTACTTAACGCATCCCAGGGCCAAACAATGATGTTATAGTGCAGCTGTTGGAGAGTGAGGGAGGGATGGGGGCCTGTGCCACATGTGGCCCCACACACAACAAACACTTCCCCGCCACAACTAAGACACACAGCTCCAGCTCATATTGAGTGTGCCTAAGCAAATGAAGAAGCCTACATCATTAGGGTGTTAAAAGGTTACTCTCTCAGATCAAGCCGTGCAGAGGGCCGAATGATATCACATCCTGTCCTACGGCAAGTTGACTCATAGCAACATTTTAAATCCTAGAGACAACAGGTGAATGTACTGTATGATAGGTGACTTGTATCAGTACTGACGTTTCATCACAATGACTGTCAAATCAAAATAAAGTCATATTGGTTACATACACATGTTTATCAGATGTTACTGTGAGGGAAAGGAAAGGTTTGTGCTTCTAGTTCCGACAGTGCAGTAATATCTAACAACTACCTAATACACACAAATCTAAGTAAAGGAATTGAATAAGAATATATACATATGTGGCTGTCATCTACCATTCTGCAGTCACAAACCCACACAGTGAGAAGAAGCAGGTTGTGCAATGCAGAATTACTCACTGAAACCCCCACATTCCGTTAACACAGTTAATACAGCCACTGACTGGTAATGTTACCGCATACTGGTTCTAGACACCCCCTAAAAGATTTAGATGCACTATTGTAAAGTGGTTGTTCCACTGGATATCATAAAGGTGAATGCACCAATTTGTAAGTCGCTCTGGATAAGAGCGTCTGCTAAATGACTTAAATGTAATGTAAATGTAAAGAAGATACACGGATTACCAAATTTAGCAGATGAGAAGATACACGATTACCAAATTTAGCAGATGAGAAGATACACGGATTACCAAATTTAGCAGATGAGAAGATACACGATTACCAAATTTAGCAGATGAGAAGATACACGGATTACCAAATTTAGCAGATGAGAAGATACACGGATTACCAAATTTAGCAGATGAGAAGATACACGATTACCAAATTTAGCAGATGAGAAGATACACGATTACCAAATTTAGCAGATGAGAAGATACACGGATTACCAAATTTAGCAGATGAGAAGATACACGATTACCAAATTTAGCAGATGAGAAGATACACGATTACCAAATTTAGCAGATGAGAAGATACACGATTACCAAATTTAGCAGATGAGAAGATACACGATTACCAAATTTAGCAGATGAGAAGATACACGATTACCAAATTTAGCAGATGAGAAGATACACGATTACCAAATTTAGCAGATGAGAAGATACACGGATTACCAAATTTAGCAGATGAGAAGATACACAATTACCAAATTTAGCAGATGAGAAGATACACGATTACCAAATTTAGCAGATGAGAAGATACACGGATTACCAAATTTAGCAGATGAGAAGATACACAATTACCAAATTTAGCAGATGAGAAGATACACGGATTACCAAATTTAGCAGATGATTTTGACAAGTGTGGTTTTGATATTCAATCATGGATATGTAACAGAATACAGATTAATCAATGACTTTACATATAGAACAGCTATGAACTGATTGATTTGAATGATTAAACAGACTAGTATGAGATCGTCAGACAAGAGAACCGAACCATTCTCTGTCTGTCAATGCAATGCTAACAGAAAAGGGTTGCTAGCTGGCTAGCCATCCAGACATTACTGGCTGAATATGATTATGTGTCTATATTAGCTTCAAATGTTGCTATTCACCTTGTACACTAAGATAAACATAATGCATAGTGCTAATTTGATCGTTACCGGTGTGGGTTAGCTAGCAAGCTACATGGTGTGCATTTGAATTCAGTCCCCTGCGTTAGATGCATCACCCTCCTTACCTTCCGATAGCTCCAATTCCAACTCCGCCAAATGGTCTCGAACCTCTTTTGGTATACCGGAGAAATCCACGCCACGGTCCGCCATGACGTAAAAACAATACAACAAAGTGTGCTTTAAGTAAAAACGAAATCTCTTCTATTTCAAAATACTGTCTTCAAAACACGAAATATGTATTTGAATTGAAGTGCCGATGCATCGCGCCGACTGCTCCCTCCGCCGTAACAGGGAGAATTCACCAATGATAAATAATGAACGGTCAGGCCGTCTGTACTCTAATCTCACTAGCGGCATGGCAAATTACTGCACCCGAAACATGCTCTGTCGACACATACAGCTTGTCCTCCCTCTCGTGTTGATCTGGAGATGTTACAACTGTGTACAATAAAACGGATTATACCGTAAATCCTACATTTGCACCAGTACAGTTTCATTTATAAACGTAATTGGTATGACACACTAAAGATAACCTGGGTGAGTAGTCATATACCAACGTGTGACCTCGCTGGCCTACCATCTCATATGCTTCTCAGTGTGCATCATTAGACTGTAAAAGCACCCGATATCATTGCGATCAGTCGATATCATCAGAAATCAAGCGGTATGAATCAGACAGGTGGCGCCGCCTGACCCAGTAGTTGGTCAAAATGTTCAAATCAACGTTTCAAATCGTAGTGTAGATGTACGGTCTATCGAACTGGGTCTGTATGGGGTGGTATAAAATGGACATGCCTCCAACACCAGGGGGTTTCCGACAGACTATTTTAAGGTGGCCACCCTGCTGATTCCATGGGTCACCTTAGAGAAAATATGAAAACAGTTGTCAAAAAAAAATGACTCCCTTATTCTGTTAGGAACATAATCAATTGTATTCCAGAAGTTAGCTAGTCGGGGTACATTTGGAAGGATCATTCAGGTGGCGGTGAAGGCTAAATGACGCGACGACGGACCACGCCAAGTAACCACATTAGTCTGTTTCTGAGCCAGGAAAACTCTTATCCTTCATGTTGACTATTGGCGCTCTCATTATTGTCCTCAGTAAATCGCTGATGCAGTTACAGATGGCAACGCATGGCAAGCATGCATTTAGTGATTACAAGGTAAGGACTGCACAGATTAGTTGGCCAAAGATCTTCAGTACAGGGAGGGATAGGCTACTGCAGAATTGAGAAATCATTTAAGTGACCATGTAACACACACACACACACACCGAGCTGCAGATCCTAACCTCCAGCCAAATGTATGACCATATTAGACACATATTCCCCTTAGATTACACAGATCCACAAACAAATCCAATGTTGATAAACTCCCATATCTACTGGGTGAAATACCAGTGATCCATCACAGCAGCAAGATGTGTGACCTGTTGCCACAAGAAAAGGTCAACCAGTAAATAACAAACACCATTGTAAATACAACCCATATTTATTTTCCCTTTTGTACTTCAACTATTAGCAAATCATTACAACACTATATACACAATGACATTCAAAATATCTGTAAACCTTTTGAACTTGAGTGTAATGTTTACTGCTCATTTTTGTTTATTTCACTTTTGTTTATTATCCATTTCACTTGCTTTGGCAATGTAGACATGTTTCCCATGCCAATAAAACCCATTAAATTGAGATTGAATTGAATTGAGAGAGAGAGAGAATTTGTGTTAAATTGTCCGAATCAAATATTACAGAAACGTTTGATATCCATTAAGTTATTTTGTTTAATTAAAGCTGCAGCACGTTAAGTGTTCATAGTAGTTTCACTTAGACATGCATGGAAAAGTAAAATATATTCATATAGCCTAGTACAGATATGTACAGTACAATAAGGACAATTTCAAAAATGATCAGTCCAACAATTCTTTCATGGGAGTGTGAATGAAGAAAAATGTAAATACAAAACAAATTGCAACTTTTACAATTGTCTTCATAGGTAAAATTGTTATTTCTTATACAATTCTGTTACTTGTTCACAACAACTGTTAATATTTTGAGAGGGGTAAAAAAAAAAAAAAAGATTTCCATGAAAACAATGTAACAATAAGTTAAGTTGATTTGTGAGTAACAGGCAGTCCAGACAGAGCACTTTCCAGCCATAGGATTAGAATCAGGATTCCAATTCTATGGTTCCGGCGTAGTCCGTCTGATACAAACAGCAAGTCTTTTTGATAGGAAAAAACAAGACGACATTGATGTACTAAAACAAATACATTTCTATATATCTTATCATTACAACACAAAAACATAAAACAGAAGAAGCGTTTGTCATGCCAGAGTATTGTTATATCGTCCTCGAGACAATAGCACGCAATTAAGAAAATACTGGAGGAAATTGTTTTGTTGCTGAGAAGAACAAAGTGCCAATGACAATTAACTGACATGAAAGCTAAATAAAGTTTTGTTTTTTCCATTTCATATGAACAATCGTCTATTTATAAAAGGGACAGCTAGCTAGTGCCAGCTCAGAGTACTACACAACGCCTGACAGGGCCACCATTGGTACGGTCACTGTAGGGTCGCATACCAAATCGCACCCTATTCCCTATATAGTACAGAGCCCTGGTCAAAAGTAGTGTATTAAAATGGGGAATAGGGTTTACCATTGGGACTGTAGTAGAATGACAAAGCGGTTCAGTCATGTGAGATGTGTCAGTAGTTACTGAGCAGCTTGTTGGGCCGGTTTCCTGAACACAGATTGAATCTAGCTCTGGACTAAGAAGTACCTTCAATTGAGAATCTCCATTGAACATGTGTTTTAGTGTAGAACTAGGCTTAATCTGGATCCAGAAACAATCCCATTATGTAAAACATACATTATCAAGACAAAAGAAATAGCAAACGTTTGATGTTACTGAAAGAGAACCTGTATTCAGGACAAACTAAAGTTGACACAAAAACAAAAAAAAGAAAACAAATAATTAACGATAAACCTGCATATTTTAGTGCATTTAAACATGCGTTTATGTTTTTGGGAACTGATACCCTAGTTATTTCTGCAGGATTAAACACTGCAAATGGTTACAAATACATTAGATAGACGGTGGGGGAAGTTCTATACAAATACAAAACAACAAGATTAGTCACTTGTTTAGGTGGTTTGTTTTCCTAAAAACAAAATGTCTAAAACTAAAATAGGGTGGAGATCCCTGAACAATTTAAACTGTTCTGAGACTGCCATAGGAGTTCTGAAAGAATGTCCCTCAAAGTTCCATGTTCCATTTCCCATCCTTGTGAGAGAAGGTGAAGGTGAAATTACTCCACTAGATGGCAGTGCACAACAATGATAATGTGGTGAGATGGCATGGTGACATTTTACTCCTGATTTTTTAAGGCATCTACAATACGAAACATTCTCACCATGTAAAAAAGCTAATCAGTTGTTACCCATTGCTAATGGCTTTTCATTTCAGAAACATTTTTTTTTCTTCCTAAGGCAGACCCATAAGGTTTTTTCATGCAACCCAATCTGAGGAGGATGTCAGAGACACGGAAGTGATTTTTTTAAGGTAAAATCGTTTTCAAACACAGTGTGTGTCTGAGTCCAGATGTGTCAGTGCTGTTTGTAAAAACACACACATACACGCTCGGCTAAAGAGCAACATGGCTTTGTTTTGGATAGAGTCATTAATAAAGAACAGCCAGGTTTGTGTTCATTAGTGCACTCAATGGAAAACGTTTCATAACGTTTTGCAACAGCAAACGAAAATGAGCACGTGCCTTGTTGTTTCAGTCCGTTTTGTCCTGTTTGGTACCTAATGAACACGACCCGGGAGACTTAAGAGCAGCCCATCACGCTCCACAAAGCAGCAAGGATGAAGCACTAAAAGTACCACCCCGAGAAGGTTCAGAAAACAGACGAGGGTGACAAAGGACAGTTAGAAAAAGCTTTCTATCAGATAAGATTTCATAAAAGATGGTAATGACATACATTTAGAAACAAATAAATACAAAAATAGCTTGGGAGAGAGGAAATGGTTTGACAGAGGGGAGGGGGTTGGATTTGTTTAGTCAAATGCAGTCCCGATGAAAAGCCTTTCTTTGAAAAACACTTAAGTGTATAAATCATTTGTAAATGAGTGTACACTAAATACATTCTTTTTTAGCTTTCCGTTTCTGTCACACAGAAGATCATTTGGTTCTCTATGGCCCAAGCTACACATAGCAATGTGCCGATAAAGTTGTAAAAGAAAGCTGCACAGGAATACAACAGACGCTAATATAAAAAGTCAAATGCTACCAAACCAGATCTTGTTTTATCAGACCTTGAATCAACAAACTGCTTGATGTACATACATATACACACACCCCACACACACACACTTTATAAAATGTATCATACAGGGCTAAAAATGAGGTCAAGCTTTTTCATGAACAACTGCGACAGATCCTCGAAATGAAATCGCTTACAAAACTGCTAGGGATTCAACAGACCAAATTGAAAATATTTTAGCGTATACAAAACTATTGCATCTATGGAGTTGGAGCTTCAATAACTAAAACCCATTTTTGTGTGTGAATAAAACGTGTCAACATGTGCAGGAGAGCAAGGCCACAACCCCCTGTTACAATAGTATGGACCCCTGCAGTGATCAGGGCTTTGGTATATCACTTGATAAACAACAAACATGAATCAATTCAATGGTTACGCTGAGTATATGTGTCTGGTATGTGTGTGTTACCGTCTATTAGAGTCTAAGTGTCCGAGTTCATCACAATGACAGTTACGACACTCGGGACGATGCTATGCAGTCCTACAGTCCAGTGAAGTTCATAAGGGCTTGAGGGTGGCTTGAGGGTGGCTTGAGGGTGGCTTGAGGGTGGCTTGAGGGTGGCTTGAGGGTAGCTTGAGGGTAGCTTGAGGGTAGCTTGAGGGTGGCTTGAGGGTGGCTTGAGGGTGGCTTGAGGGTGAGGCAAGGCGAGAGGGTTGTAGGGGGGATACGAGGGTGTTGAGTCCAGCCCCTGTATGTAGTCTATCTATGGCATATTGAACAGAACAAGAAGCTCTTCCTCTTCTATTGTCCCAGTCCATTCCCAGAAGGCTGTTGTTGCTGAGCTCCAGCAAGGCTCCAGGCCTGACACAAAAGTGGCTGACACAAAATGGCCACCACAACACGGGCAGAGAGTAGAGGAGGGAGGATTGTATCATGTAACAACTACTCCTCTACTCACCTGAGAAGGTTTCTTTGACTAGGAAGGCGTGACTTTTTTTGAGTTGCTCTCTTCCTCCTCAAGCCTCTCCTGTGCTCTCTTCCTGCCCGTGTAGGGTGGTGCCTGGTGCTGTGTGAGCCGTAGAGTCCCGGGCCGTGGTGTGTGATACGCTCATCTGGCAGAGTGGTGCGAATGTGTGGCCATGATGACGTGGGAGGAGGGTCCATCCCTCCCTCCATCCCTCTCTTCTCTCCTCTGCTGGTGCTGCTGACCCATCCTAGCCAGCACAGACATGGCCTCAGCAGCCGCCCGGGTACTTATGCCATTGGGGCCCGAGGAAGGAGAGGGACTGGGCAGGGTGCTGTGCTGGATGACGGGTGCTGGGGAGCCGGTGGGCTCCGACACATCTTTCATTATGCTGTCTTCTCCTACAGCACAGAGACACAAGAGTTCCACGGATGACTTTACCAGTTTACATGGTAGAAAGAACAGAGGCACCAGAAACTACAAGCTATTTCAACCACTTAACCCCCATTAATGAAGACATTTAGCATATGTACTTACTGGCTCATTGGTTCTAACGAAGCCTTTTTCTTATTCCTACCATGGTGATCTAGTGATCTGACCGAGCCACTGACTAAGTCATATAGAGATCTGATCTAGACACTGGCTAAGTCATATAGAGATCTGATCTAGACACTGGCTAAGTCATATAGAGATCTGATCTAGACACTGGCTAAGCCAAGGTAGTGATCTGAACTAGCCACTGGCTAAGCCACGGTAGTGATCTGAACTAGACACTGGCTAAGTCATATAGAGATCTGATCTAGACACTGACTAAGCCACGGTAGTGATCTGATCTAGACACTGGCTAAGCCACGGTAGTGATCTGAACTAGACACTGGCTAAGCCACTGTAGTGATCTGAACTAGACACTGGCTAAGCCACGGTATTGATCTGAACTAGCCACTGGCTAAGCCACGGTAGTGATCTGAACTAGACACTGGCTAAGCCACGGTAGTGATCTGAACTAGCCACTGGCTAAGCCACGGTAGTGATCTGAACTAACCAAAACACACTGACTATATAACGTTATACAATGCCTTGCATCCAACAGCATGAGCGGTTTCAGTGTGTTTTCTAGATGCCAGCAGCTAGCAGGCTCACCCATGCTCTTCTGTAGAGTGGTGACAGGGCAGTCCTTATGAGCCAGCAGCAGCTGTTTGAGATGAGCCACTTCGTTCCTCAGTAGAGACACCTCATTCTGAAGAGACACAGTAACACAATGAGTCAATACTATTATTATTAATAATAATTACAATAACAATGTTTTTTCACACCAATACACAAACAGAGAGGGGGTAACAATGGTCTGAAGTCACTGTTGATGAAGCAAACGAGAGTAATATATTTGATGTTTTCTTTTGGGGACTGGGACAATGCACATCAATTAACATTGCTGTAAATGTGCCAGATTTAGCAAGCTGGGTAGTTTTCATCTGTAGTCCCTGGGCAGATGGATAAAAACATTTAAGAAAGCGGCATGGTATGCTCATCTCCAACGTATGGGGCAGGAATAAAGCATTGGGGACTGAATAGCAGCATTAAACTGTGTGTAATAAAGCATTGGGGACTGAATAGCAGCATTAAACTGTGTGTAATAAAGCATTGGGGACTGAATAGCAGCATTAAACTGTGTGTAATAAAGCATTGGGGACTGAATAGCAGCATTAAACTGTGTGTAATAAAGCATTGGGGACTGAATAGCAGCATTAAACTGTGTGTGAGCTTTCCTTTTTTTCCTCTGACATGACTGTTTACATCATAGAGAAAGGCAAGGATAATGCTGAGACAGACAGACTTGTCAAACTGGTCAATAGAAATATCTCAATGAGTGGGTGGCTGAAGAAAGGAGAGATGAGAGCAGAGTAGTGTGACCTTACATTCACTCACACACACTCACCGCCAGGGAGACATTCATGGAGGAGAGCTCCTCGGCCTTCTTCTCCAGGGAGTTTACCCAGACTTTGCGTTTCTGTCGGCAGCGCGAGGCGGCTGCCCGGTTCCGCTCCAGGAAACGCTGTCGTCTATTGTCCGGGTCGTCCCCCGCTGCACGGCGCCGCCGACCACCGGTTGGCTGAGCCGGAGACACCTGGAGGGAATAGAGCCATAGAGTGAGGGTTTGAGTCATAGCAGCAGGCAGACAGGGGCTGAGACTGAGGGGAGTGGGCTAGACAGATTGAGCACAACACTAGAAGTCTCAGAACAAGACTGATAAAAAAAAGGCTTTTAGTGCCTAAATTATAATTTTACATTTTATAGCCCCTCTACTGATGTCAATGAACCACGAGTCATGAAGATCCGAGTCAAGAAGGTTTTGATAATTGTCTATTGTGGCCACAAAAGTAAGTGTCCATGTGTACTCTTTACAATTAACATACGTGTGTGTGTGTGCGTATACTCATTTCGCCTAAGTGGAGATATTTTCTACCTCACCTGTCCTCATTTGAATTCCATTATGTCACTGTCACTTGTCCACTCAAACATTGTTGTCATCTATGACCCACCAGGTTCCCTTAGAGAGTTCCTCAATGAGCGTGACACCTTGGTAAGCTAATTTCCTGACGATGGCTCACCACTCATCGTTCTGGGCAACTTCAATCTCCCGACGTCTGCCTTCGATTAATTTCTTTCCACCTCTTTCTTTCCCCTCCTTGCCTCATTTGACCTCACCAGTCCCACTCACATGGCAGGCATTACGCTCATCTTCCCCCTCCAGGTCTCTGATCACTACTTTGCTTCCTTTTCGGTCTCCCCTCCAACCCTACCCACTTAGCCCCTACACAGATGGTCACGTGTCGTTGCAATCTTAGCTCTCTCTCCCCCACTACTCTCTCCTCTTCTATCCCATCATCTCTTCCTTCTGCTAAATCCTTCTCCCTCCTGATTCTGCCTCTTTGACCCTACTGTCCTCCCTTTCCACATCCTATGACTCGCACTGTCCCCTTTCCTCCCGGTCGGCTCGGCCCTCCCCTCTGGCGCCGTGGCTGAGTGGCTCATTGTGAGCTTACAGGACAGGGCTAGGAACATGTTTTCCACCTTAATCCTCCACCCGCTCCCTCCTCCCTCTCTGCAGATGACTTTGTCAACCACTTTGAAAAGAAGGTTGACGACATCCTCTCATTGACTCAACCTATTGAGTCCACTGATCCCATTTACACAGAACTACCCTAAGCTTTGACCTCTTTCTCCAGATGAAATCCTGAGACTAGTGAGGTCCGGTCGCCTGACAACCTGCCTGCTCGACCTCATCCCTTCTCCAGACCATCAACACGTCCCTGACCACTGGCTGTTTCCCCTCTGACTTTAAAATGGCCAGAGTCGCTCCCCTCCTCAAGAAACCAACACTCGAACTCTGATGTCAAAAACTACAACCGGTATCCCTTCTTTCTTTTCTTTCCAAAACACTTGACCATGCAGTCTTTCACTATCTCTCAGAACTAACTTCTTGACCTTAACCAGTCAGGCTTCAAGATGGGTCACTCAACTGAGACTGCTCTCTTCTGTGTCACGGAGGCTCTACGCACTGCCAAAGCTGACTCACTCTCCTCCTAGATCTATACGCTGCCATCGACACCATGAACCATCAGATTCTCCTCTACACCCTCTCAGACTGCAAAGAAACTTGGCGTGACCCTGGACAAAAACCTGTCATTCTCTGCAAAAACAAAAAGCAGGGACTTGCTCCTGCAGGTTCATGCGCTACAACATACGTAGAGTACAACCCTACCTGACGCAGGTCCTAATCCAGGCACTTGTCATCTCCCGTCTGGACTACTGCAACTCACTGTTGGTTGGGCTCCCCGCTTGTGCCATCAAATCCCTGCAACTTATCCAGAACGCCGCAGGCCACCTGGTGTTCAACCTTCCCAAGATCTCCCATGTCACCCTGCTCTTCCGCACACTCCACTGGCTTCCAGTCGAAGCGCGCTTCCATTACAAGACCATGCCTACGGCGCAGCAAAAGGAACTGCCATTCTCTCCCTACCTTCAGACTATGCTCAAACCCGATATCCCAACCTGAGTACTACCAAGTTCTGCATCTCGTCTCTTGGCCCTCCAACCCCTACGGGAGGGAATCTCCCGCTCAGTCCAGTCAAAGTTTCTCTCGGTCCTGGCTTCCCAGAGTCCCTGTCCATCTTCTGAAAACATCTGATACCACCCCCCCCTCCCCCCCTCTTACCACTGACTTTGCTGATAGTTACTTAAGAAATGTGGTTGTCCCACCTAGCCATCTTAAGATGAATGCACTCTAAGTTGCTCTGGATAAGAGCGTCTGCTAAATTACTAAAATGGCTGTGCAGGGGAGGGTCCATGTCTCTATGTTGTCCTACCTGTGGCTGTGCGGGGGAGGGTGCGTCTGGGTGCTGCACCAATAGCTGGCTCTGCTCCATCCTCTGGGGGTGCATGGGGCTGCCGGCCACACCCCCCATCTGACCCCCTAAACTCTGCTGTGCTAGTGCTGCCTTCAGCCTCTACAGGAGACAGGACAACCAGGGAGGGCCATGTTAACATTAACCCCACACAGAGACACACACCTGTCCATTCATGTCATCACTCCCAATGTACCTGCTTAAACACACCTGATTATGTATCTGATCTTTTCCTATACAAGCACTCCGAATGTTCATCAAAACTATTATTGGACTGCAGTCTCTGTCATGTGATGAACAAACAGAGAGTGGGAGGGAACAAACACTATAGGGAAGAAAAGAAAGAAAGAAAAAAGAGAGAAAGAAAGGTGAACCCAGAGAAAGGCAGAGCAAGACAGAGAGACAGAGAAAAGCAAGAAAGCGAGAGAGAGAGAGAGATGTCGAGTGAGAAAGAGCAAGAAAGCCAGAGCGACAGAAATAGAGAGAGACAGAAATAGAGAGATCTCACCATCTTGGCCTCAGAGTGTGTGGTGTACGCGGAGTGGGAGCCGCTGCTGCCGCCTCCCAGAGGAGGACCAGGGATCCCGGGAATGTTGGGCACCATGTGCATGGGCCGGGCCAGCTGGAGACAACACACACGCACTTTAACGACCTAGCTAGGTCGGAGCTCAGTCTGGCAAAGTGAGATACTACCTCAATGTCAGTCTTTTCAAAGTGCTCCATATAATGCTTCTATGTGAATCAATACACATTATAGACAACAAGTGCAAGCATACAATTTTATTATAAAAAAAAAAAAAACGGGATCAACCTAGACTTTGACAGATGTTACTACTCCCTTAGCGAAGGTCAGCTTCCACGTCAATCAGAATTGGCAACAACCACCATTCCCAAACCAGACAAGGACAGACAGATGGGTGAAGGCAGGGCACTTACAGAAATGACAGAGGGTATCTGCATAGGACCAGGCAGGAGCCCATTGGTAAGGTGCATCATCACAGGGTAGTGGCCAGTGGGAGAGCTACAGAAAAAACAGAGGTAGAGGGTTACTGGTGGAAGAAAAACATCTATTTAAAAAGCTTCATCTTGCCCTCTGATAGGGTAGGTGGAATTGACACCATATTGGACACACCTATCCAATCCTTTCAGATGTACACAAGTGGCCTAGGGGGTAGGTATAGAGTTAGTTGGAGATCTATTCTTTGTATCTGTCCCATAGTGGTGACTATGACAGCACTGGTGGATCCATTGAAGCCATCTCCATTATGAGGTAGTCCATTTTATTTTGTGTTTGAAAAAAGCAGGAAGCTTATAATGGTGATTTACAGACACCTGCAGTGCTGGAGTCCTGAACCAAATCCTGTGTGTCATTCATTTATTGTGGCCATGGCGGTGATACTGCTTAAAGCCATTTACAAACCAGGTAACCCAATTTGAAGGAGAAGCCAATACTAGAATCCCTCCCAACCCATAGGAATGCCCACAAAAGCTGACTACTTTAATATGGTGGAAGCCCTCAAACAAAAACGGGTTACATCCAACTAGATCTCTCATAACTACATTGCCTTCAGAAATGATTCACATCCCTTGACTTTTTCCACATTTTGTTGTGTTACAGCCTGAATTTAAAATGGATTAAAATGTAGATTTCTTTGTCACGGGCCTACACACACACACACACACACACACACACACACACACACACACAATGCCCCATAATGTCAAAGTGGAATTATGTTTTTACAAATTGATTAAAAATGAAAAGATGAAATGTCCCCTGTGATATGGCAAGCCAAAATAAGTTCAGGTGTAAAAATGTGCTTTACAAATCACAAAATGTGTTGCATGGACTCACTGTGTGTGCAATAATACTGTTTAACATGATTTTTGAATGACTACCTCATCTCTGTACCAACACATACAGATAATTGCAAGGTCCCTCAGTCGAGCAGTGAGGTTTTCCAATGCCTCGCAAAGAAGGGCACCTATTGGTAGATGGGTAAAAATAAATAAATAAAGCAGACATTGAATATCCCTTTTAGCATGGTGAAGTGATTAATTACACTTTGGATGGTGTATCAATACACTCAGTCACTACAAAGATACAGACGTCCTTCCTAACTCAGTTTAGGGCTGTCCCCGACAAAAAACAAACAAAAAAAACAACAGGTCGGGGACAGAGTCGTCTGTTCTTTCGACTAATCTAAATAAATGTTTTTCCATATATAGACACATCCTATGTGTTTTAATCATATCAACTATACGCACTGAGCTTGTCTGATGCTTTAAGCACACTGTTTGATGAAATAATTAAGACACACAAATGAGGAGAGGGAGTCCGACCGCAATAGATTTGATTGTGCCGGGCCTGGCTCAGACTTGCTGTGTTGAAAAAAAAAAGACAGTGAGTGTGTGTGACTAGCACCCATTGTCTCTCTCTCCTCCCTGCTGCAGCGACCACCACAGAACATCAATGTGCATCGCACTGTCCGTGTTAATGAAGCTGCAACATAATTACAGTCATTTCTGACTGACCGAAATCCCTCATTTGTTTAGGAGAAAAACATTCCCTATTCCCTCAACCCTTGCTCTCTTTACGCGACATGTATGCGTCGCATGCACTGACCTTAAATCACATCAATAAATTGGTCATAAACTCTGAACAACGTAACATGTGACAGCAAAATGGATGCAGAGGACGTGACAAACTCGAAATGGGAGAATGTTTACTGGTTGCTCAGGAGGTAAAAGGGAAGGTAGTTGTGGAAAATAGTGCAGATCAAGAAAAATAAAAGGTAAGGAGCAAGCGCTGTGTGCATATTATGTGTGCCAAACAGGTGCTGTTAGATTAATGTCATTTTTCTGACCGTTTGGAACAATGTAAACATGAAATACATTTTAAGCGTACTAGAGAGTCTGTTGTAATGTTTTTTTTTTGTAAAGCCTTTATTACAACAAAGACTAACAGTCACATTCATTCGTGAATACATTTTCCAAAACGGAAGGGTCGAGGCCTATTTATTGTTTATGCTAATTATTCAACGGCAACTTTATTTTATTTTAAAACAAATGTTTGATTGCATTTCAGATCATGAATGACTCGTATGCTGTGTGATGAGATTAATGAATGAATGATAGATTGATACAGTAGCCTGTAGAAGTATTGAAATATAGTCCTCAGTAAGTTACGGTATTAAGACTAAACAGGATGTGCTCTTAGGCCTGCAGCTCGATGGTGGTTATATAAGGCTGCTATACCCTGCCTACTATAGATAATGACATGAATTATTATTATAATAATGATAATCATAATAATAAGAAGGAGATCAAGGAAAAAGGAGGGTTATTGTTATTATAAATATAATATTTCCTGACAATTTAAAACAGAGTAAACAATAAATAAATAATACCAGAGAGGCTGGTCTAACGGAAAAAAAAGTGTAAAGCCTTTATTACAGCAAAGCAAAGATTAAAAACAGCCAAATTGGTGAAATTGTTTATCCAACATGTGGTTGCGTGATGGTTGATGCTCACGGTATCAGTAGGCTAGTAAACAAACACTTAAACAGGTTACAGAAGCAGGAACTGTCATATTTCAGTAAAATTTCGTAAAAATCCAAATAACTTCACAGATTTTCATTGTAAAGGGTTTAAACACTGTTTCCCATGCTTGTTCAATGAACCATGAACAATTAATGAACATGCACCTGTGGAACGGTCGTTAAGACACTAACAGCTTACAGACGGTAGGCAATTAAGGTCACAGTTATGAAAACTTAGGACACTAGAGGCCTTTCTACTGACTCTGAAAAACACCAAAAGAAAGATGCCTAGTGTCCCTGCTCATCTGTGTGAACGTGCCTTAGGCATGCTGCAAGGAGGCATGAGGACTGCAGATGTGGCCAGGGCAATAAATTGCAATGTCCATACTGTGAGACGCCTAAGACAGCGCTACAGACGCACTGCAGTACTTAATGCAGCTGGTGGCCACACCAGATACTGACTATTACATTATTCAATTTCTGCTAGTTACATGTCTGTGGAACTTGTTCAGTTTATGTCTCAGTTGTTGAATCTTATTTTCATTCAAATATTTACACATGTTAAGTTTGCTGAAAATAAAACGCAGTTGACAGTGAGAGGACGTTTCTTTTTTTGCTGAGTTTATATGGTTGATTTATAAAGCCAGGCACATTTAACAGTTAGGTTATTGATTATAGACCTAATTAAGTTGGGGTTTCCTCTCTCCTGACTTTTCTAAGACAATTAAGGTAAGGGCTGTTTTCTCATCTCCTAACTCCGCTGCTGCCTTCACCGCATTGTTCTCAACACCAATATGCTGGTTAACTTTGTTATTATGCACATAGCAACATGGTCTAGGAAAAGGCACCAATTCAAAAGCGCACTTATGCGCTTCAGAACCACGACAGGCATGCTTGCAGCTTTACAGCAAAGAAAATGGCTTGTCTCTAGCCTAAACGGTTGTAAAAAGGATTGATGTAGGATTCAGCATATAAAAGCCATCTTTAACTGGAGCTCCAGGCCCCATGGAGGACTAGCCTGGGTCCAGATCGGAGCAGTCTTCAAATCTAGAACCAGGCTTGTGCAGGACCAGTCACTCACCCCAGCAGGGTGCGGTTGGAGGGTGGGGTGGGTGTGATGACGGAGGTGGGTGAAGGCATGGTGGGCTGCAGGGCGTCAAAGCCCAAGTGGAGGGGCAGAGAGCCTGGTCTGGGACGCATAGGGAGGGCACCGTGCCTCACGATGGTGGGGGTGGGGGCCGAACTCAGCACTGACCTCGGGGGAGTGTCCTGAGAGAAGACAGGAGAGATTCTTAGTTCAACAACAGATGTTTAGTAGTGTTAGATTCTTATTTTTCAGAGTAAATAACTCACGGACACTACAGAAGCTTAACCAAGTTTAATTCTTCCCAAAGGGTTGTTACAGCTGTATTCAGACAAAAAAAAACATTTCTCAACATCACAGGTGTATACATATCCCACTTTAGACACTCCTCCTTCTCTCCAATCCTTACATCTTATGGTTTAACAGGAAGAGGGTAACAGGATACTAAACCCTTATAACTCCCTTCAGGGGATCTGACCTGACCTCCTGACCTCAACCCCTCCTTCGCCTAGTCCACAGATGTCCATCTGCTTCCCCTATAGCAATCCTGTGATCTCCTCCCGTCCACCCAGCACATTCCACAGCCACTCTGTCTTTCTACAGATCTCACTCCTTAATATACTATGCGTCTGATCTATCATGTCTTTAATATCCCAATGTTCAAAGTTTAGAATCCAACAGTAGAAGGTCAATTCTAGGTTTAATACAGCCTCTATCCCAATGCATTGTGGATTGTTTCTTGATAGCTCGTAGACATAGTAAAGGTGGAGTACAGCAAGTTGTTTGCCGATCCTGTCAGACGCTCCCCATCAACAAACCACAGTGCCCATCCATCCTGGTCTCGCACACCTACCATTCCTCTGGCCCTCCTCGGTCCCCTACCTTTGGGTGTGACTGTAGGGACATGACTGGCATGTCAACCCATACCTCTAATCCTAAACTAACCAGAACCAACTTGGTAATTCAACATGGGTTTGCTGGTCAGTCATGTCCCCTAAGTTCTGACCCCTACCTTTCCTCGTCTCACCATGGCATCCCTGCTGCTATCTGACATGCTGGAGAAGGAATCAGGACTTCCTGGTGGGGAAGAGTCAACCTCCACAGGCTCCTCCTCCTTCACCTTCATGGCTTCTGCTGACGGTGTCTGCAGGCTCATGTGTAGGGCCACCTCTCTGTGGGGGGCAGGCAGCTGGAGGGAGGGAAAGGAGACAGACACTATAAAGCACAGCAGAGATAGGAAGGGGCCATGTGACCGACTGGATTTCGATCCTGGTCTTCTGCGTGCAACACCACTGTGTTCTGAACAAAAGCCTAGACCTACTGCCAGTCTTCAGGTCTCAGATACAGAACCTAAGTCAGGCAAACATGGTCTGTGGAACCACCTCAGTTCTACAATATGATAATATTATGCCATTTAGCAGAAGCTTTATCCAAAGCAGTCTTGTGTGCATACATTTTACATATGTGTGGTCCCGGGAATCAAACCCACTATCCTGACGTTGCAAACCCCATGCTCTACCAACTAAGAGGACCAAGTGATTTCTACTCACAGGGTTCTTGGCCCGCTTGTCGTCGTCCTCCTGGGCCTTCCTGAACTCCTCAGCGAAGGAGCTAGCCAGCTCGTTGAACAGCCCCACCTCCTCACAGTTCTTCAGGAAGCGAGTGGGAGTTGGGGTCTGGTCTGGAACAGGAGGAAGAGAAACAGAGAGAAATGTCTATTTTAGAAAATATCACCTTTTTTCAAAGTCCTTGGATTAATGTTTTATTCCAACACTTTGGCATAGAGATTTAAACATCAAATTAATCCAATATTTAACTAATCTCAGCAAAAAAAGAAAAGTCCTCTCACTGTAAACTGCGTTTATTTTTTAGCAAACTTAACATGTGTAAATATTTGTATGAACATAACAAGATTCAACAACAGACAAACTGAACAAGTTCCACAGACATGTGACTAACAGAAATTGAATAATATGTCCCTGAACAAAGGGGGGGTCAAAATCAAAAGTAACAGTCAGTATCTGGTGTGGCCACCAGCTGCATTAAGTACTGCAGTGCATCTCCTCCTCATGGACTGCACCAGATTTGCCAGTTCTTGCTGTGAGATGTTGCCCCACTCTTCCACCAAGGCACCTGCAAGTTCCCGGACATTTCTGGGGGGAATGGCCCTAGTCCTCACCCTCCGATCCAACAGGTTCCAGACGTGCTCAATGGGATTGAGATCCGGGCTCTTCGCTGGTCATGGCAGAACACTGACATTCCTGTCTTGCAGGAAATCACGCACAGAACGAGCAGTATGGCTGGTGGCATTGTCATGCTAGAGGGTCATGTCAGGATGAGCCTGCAGTAAGGGTACCACATGAGGGAGGAGGATGTCTTCCCTGTAACGCACAGCGTTCAGATTGCCTGCAATGACAACAAGCTCAGTCCAATGATGCTGTGACACACCGCCCCAAACCGTGACGGACCCTCCACCTCCAAATCGATCCCGCTCCAGAGTACAGGCAAACAAGTCTGTGGTTGTTTGAGAGAACAATCTCTATTTAGCGGACGGCTACAACAGGAGTTTCAGTGTCTGATAATATATGCATGGGAAAATACTCCTACTGAACTGAATGGGAACACTTGTTGTAGGGATTGCATTTGTAAGGGAAAACACAGTAACATGCCATAGGACGAATCATTACAACTAATTACAACTGTAATGCTCATTCCTTCGACGATAAACGCGAATCCAACCATCACCCCTGGTGAGACAAAACTGCGACTCGTCAGTGAAGAGCACTTTTTGCCAGTCCCGTCTGGTCCAGCGACGGTGGCATTGTGCCCATTGGCGACGTTGTTGCCGGTGATGTCTTACAACAGGCCTACAAGACCTCAGTCCAGCCTCACTCAGCCTATTGCGGACAGTCTGAGCACTGATGGAGGGATTGTGCATTCATGGTGTAACTCGGACAGTTGTTGTTGCCACCCTGTACCTGTCCCGTAGGTGTGATGTTCGGATGTACCGATCCTGTGCAGGTGTTGTTACACGTGGTCTCCCACTATGAGGACAATCAACTGTCCGTCCTGTCTCCCTGTAGCGCTGTCTTAGGCGTCTCACAAGACGGACATTGCAATTTATTTCCCTGGCCACATCTGCAGTCCTCATGTTTCCTTGCAGCATGTCTAAGGCACGTACACACAGATGAGCAGGGACCCTGGGCATCTTTCTTTTGGTGTTTTTCAGAGTCAGTAGAAAGGCCTCTAGTGTTCTAAGTTTTCATAACTGTGACCTTAATTGCCTACCGTCTGTAAGCTGTTAGTGTCTTAACGACCGTTCCACAGGTGCATGTTCATTAATTGTTTATGGTTCATTGAACAAGCATGGGAAACAGTGTTCAAACACTTTACAATGAAGATCTGTCAAGTTTTGCGGATTTTTACGAATTATCTTTGAAAGACAGGGTCCTGAAAAAGGGACGTTTCTTTTTTTGCTGAGTTTACTAATAGGTCAACCACTAAAGGTCTTCAGAGAAGTCAAACTTAACAGGTGGGGACATCAGTGATCCTATATCTGTCTAAAATGTTCTGGTAATCACGACTGACATGTGGGTACTCAACAACTGACAAAAGTACCAAATTAAAGAGGTGCCAGAACAGTAGAGTAATAAAGTGAAATATTTTAGACTCACTAGGAGAACCAGTACCTTGGATAATGACAGAGTCTGTCCTGGCAGGGCCAAACTTTAGACTCATCTCATGCTTGTGTTTGTGTACAGCCAGGTGGTCCTCGTTGGTAAACCTCTGGAGAGAGGGTGGGAGGGAGAGAAAGAAAGGGAGAAAAGAGGGAAAGGAGGAGGGGGGGGGGGGGAGAGGAGAGTTAATGTCACACACACACACACACACACACACACACACACACACACCAGTTAGGGCCAGAAAGCACCTTAACCTCAATAGAAGATAGCCAGTCAAATGTATTGGATTCTGTGACATCTTATGGATAACACATACTGTATCATTTTGGGTTGCACAACAAAGAATATCCATGTATACAATACACTAGGATGTGTAATGCAGCCCTTTTTAGACTCTTTTAGCCGTAAGCAACACAGGCCTAAATGTCTAGGAAATGGCATTATCGACCCGACGCTACACACACAGTGGCACAAAATGCTGGATGGTGACAGTGTGTGAAAACACATTGAGCCAACAGCTCATAGTCACGAAGTGGCAGGCTAGGGTTAGGGAGGTGGCAGGTTAGGGTTAGGAAAGTGGCAGGTTAGGGTTAGGAAAGTGGCAGGTTAGGGTTATGGTTGTGGCAGGTTAGGGTTATGGTTGTGGCAGGTTAGGGTTAGGAAAGTGGCAGGTTAGGAAAGTGGCAGGTTAGGAAAGTGGCAGGTTAGGAAAGTGGCAGGTTAGGAAAGTGGTAGGTTAGGAAAGTGGCAGGTTAGGGTTAGGGTAGTGGCAGGTTAGGGTTAAGGAAGTGGCAGGTTAGGGTTAAGGAAGTGGCAGGTTAGGGTTAAGGAAGTGGCAGGTTAGGGTTAAGGAAGTGGCAGGTTAGGGTTAAGGAAGTGGCAGGTTAGGGTTAAGGAAGTGGCAGGTTAGGGTTAAGGAAGTGGCAGGTTAGGGTTAAGGAAGTGGCAGGTTAGGGTTAGGGAAGTGGCAGGTTAGGGTTAGGGAAGTGGCAGGTTAGGGTTAGGGAAGTGGCAGATTAGGGTTAAGGAAGTGGCAGGTTAGGGTTAGGGAAGTGGCAGGCTAGGGTTAGGGAAGTGGCAGGCTAGGGTTAGGGAAGTGGCAGGCTAGGGTTATGGTTAGGGAAGTGGCAGGCTAGGGCTAGGGTTAAGGAGGTGGCAGACTAGGATTGGGTTAGGGAAGTGGCAGCCTAGGATTTGGGTTAGGGAAGTGGCAGGCTAGGATTAGGGAAGTGGCAGGCTAGGGCTAGGGAGGTGGCAGGCTAGGGCTAGGGAGGTGGCAGGCTAGGGCTAGGGAGGTGGCAGGCTAGGGCTAGGGAGGTGGCAGGCTAGGGCTAGGGAGGTGGCAGGCTAGGGCTAGGGAGGTGTCAGGCTAAGGTTAGGGAGGTGTCAGGCTAAGGTTAGGGAGGTGTCAGGCTAGGGTTAGGGAAGTGGCAGGCTAGGATTAGGGAGGTGTCAGGCTAGGATTAAGGAAGTGGCAGGCTAGGGCTAGGGAGGTGGCAGGCTAGGGCTAGGGAGGCCTTATCTAGGGCTAGGGAGGCCTTATCTAGGGCTAGGGAGGTGGCAGGCTAGGGCTAGGGAGGTGGCAGGCTAGGGCTAGGGAGGTGGCAGGCTAGGGCTAGGGAGGTGGCAGGCTAGGGCTAGGGAGGTGGCAGGCTAGGGCTAGGGAGGTGGCAGGCTAGGGTTAGGGAGGTGGCAGGCTAGGGCTAGGGAGGTGGCAGGCTAGGGCTAGGGAGGTGGCAGGCTAGGGCTAGGGAGGCCTTATCTAGGGCTAGGGAGGTGACAGGCTAGGGCTAGGGAAGTGGCAGGCTAGGGCTAGGGAGGTGGCAGGCTAGGGCTAGGGAGGTGGCAGGCTAGGGCTAGGGAGGTGGCAGGCTAGGGTTAGGGAGGTGGCAGGCTAGGGCTAGGGAGGTGGCAGGCTAGGGCTAGGGAGGTGGCAGGCTAGGGCTAGGGAGGTCTCATCAGGGCTAGGGAAGTGGCAGGCTAGGGCTAGGGAGGTCTCATCAGGGCTAGGGAGATGGCAGGCTAGACCTAGGGAGGTCTCATCAGGGCTAGGGAAGTGGCAGGCTAGGGCTAGGGAAGTGGCAGGCTAGGGAGGTGGCAGGTCAGGGCTATCATTTGTAAGACGTATGGCCAACTGAACAAGTAGCCTAGTGCACCAGTATGTGTTTATCAAAGGGATTCGTCCTTCTCTGCTTGCAACACATCTGCAGAAGTATGCCAACCAACCACTCACACCAAGCTGTTACAATAGTCTTCCTCTGTCAGTCTTTCAGCCAAGCACACCAAGGTGCTACAATAGTCTTCCTCTGTTTGTTCTCTTCCCTTTTGGAGTTGCTTTAATTTAGTTTTAGTTTACGGTAAGTAGATAAAAAATAAAAAAACTCAAACCGTTGCAAAACTTTCATTGTATCCTGATGAATACAACCGAAGTGGCGCCCTATTCTATATTTAGGGCACTACTTTTCTTCTGGTCAAAAGTAGTGCCATTGCACTATATAGCGTGCGATTTAGGATCCTCCATTTTCTTCTGCATGAAGTCTATTTCTGGCTGTGTCAGTGTCACAGTTATACGTTCAGTCGTGAGAGAGAGGGAGAAGAGAGGGAGGAGAGAGAGAAGAGGGGGAGAGAGAGAGAAGAGGGGGAGAGAGAGAGAAGAGGGGGGAGAGAGAGAGAAGAGGGGGAGAGAGAGAGAAGAGGGGGAGAGAGAGAGAAGAGGGGGAGAGAGAGAGAAGAGAGAGAGGAGAGGGCGAAGAGGAGAGGAGAGAGAGCGAGCAGAGGGGGAGAGAGAGCAGAGCAGAGGGGGAGAGAGAGAGAAGAGGGGGAGAGAGAGAGCAGAGGGGGAGAGAGAGAGCAGAGGGGGAGAGAGAGAGAAGAGGGGGAGAGAGAGAGCAGAGGGGGAGAGAGAGAAGAGAGGGGGAGAGAGAGAGAAGAGGGGGAGAGAGAGAGAAGAAGGGGACAGAGAGAGAAGAGGGGGAGAGAGAGAGAAGAGGGGGAGAGAGAGAGAAGAGGGGGAGAGAGAGAGAAGAGGGGGAGAGAGAGAGAAGAGGGGGAGAGAGAGAGAAGAGGGGGAGAGAGAGAGAAGAGGGGAGAGAGAGAGAAGAGGGGAGAGAGAGAGAAGAGGGGGAGAGAGAGAGAAGAGGGGGAGAGAGAGAGAAGAGGGGGAGAGAGAGAGAAGAGGGGGAGAGAGAGCGAAGAGGGGGAGAGAGAGCGAGCAGAGGGGGAGAGAGCGAGCAGAGGGGGAGAGAGAGCGAGCAGAGGGGGAGAGAGAGCAGAGCAGAGGGGGAGGAGAGAGAGAGGGAGGGGAGAGAGCAGAGCAGAGGGGAGAGAGAGCAGAGCAGAGGGGGAGAGAGAGCAGAGCAGAGGGGGAGAGAGAGCAGAGCAGAGGGGGAGAGAGAGCGAGCAGAGGGGGAGAGAGAGCGAGAGCAGAGGGGGAGAGAGAGAGCAGAGCAGAGGGGGAGAGAGAGCAGAGCAGAGGGGGGAGAGAGAGCAGAGCAGAGGGGGAGAGAGAGCAGAGCAGAGGGGGAGAGAGAGCAGAGCAGAGGGGGAGAGAGAGCAGAGCAGAGGGGGAGAGAGAGCAGAGCAGAGGGGGAGAGAGCGAGCAGAGGGGAGAGAGAGCAGAGCAGAGGGGGGAGAGAGAGCAGAGCAGAGGGGAGAGAGAGCAGAGCAGAGGGGGAGAGAGAGAGAGCAGAGGGGGAGAGAGAGCAGAGCAGAGGGGGAGAGAGAGCAGAGCAGAGGGGGAGAGAGAGCAGAGCAGAGGGGGAGAGATAGCAGAGCAGAGGGGGAGAGAGAGCAGAGCAGAGGGGGAGAGAGAGCAGAGCAGAGGGGAGAGAGAGCAGAGCAGAGGGGGAGAGAGAGCAGAGCAGAGGGGGAGAGAGAGCGAGCAGAGGGGGAGAGAGAGCGAGCAGAGGGGGAGAGAGAGCGAGCAGAGGGGGAGAGAGAGAGCAGAGCAGAGGGGAGAGAGAGCAGAGCAGAGGGGGAGAGAGAGCAGAGCAGAGGGGAGAGAGAGCAGAGCAGAGGGGGAGAGAGAGCAGAGCAGAGGGGGAGAGAGAGCAGAGCAGAGGGGGAGAGAGAGCAGAGCAGTGGGGGAGAGAGAGCAGAGCAGAGGGGGAGAGAGAGCAGAGCAGAGAGGGAGAGAGAGCGAGCAGAGGGGGAGAGAGAGCGAGCAGAGGGGGAGAGAGAGCAGAGCAGAGGGGGAGAGAGAGCAGAGCAGAGGGGGAGAGAGAGCAGAGCAGAGGGGGAGAGAGAGCAGAGCAGAGGGGGAGAGAGAGCGAGCAGAGGGGGAGAGAGAGCGAGCAGAGGGGGAGAGAGAGCGAGCAGAGGGGGTGAGAGAGCGAGCAGAGGGGGAGAGAGAGCAGAGCAGAGGGGGAGAGAGAGAGAAGAGGGGGAGAGAGCAGAGCAGAGGGGGAGAGAGAGCAGAGCAGAGGGGAGAGAGAGAGAAGAGCACCGAGTGAAAACACTGTCAGGAGCATATTTGTAGCCAGTACCAGCTAGCGGCAGTATCACCAATACAAGTCTCACAGGCTGATAGTATCTTTCCTATGACCAAGATGGCTGGGTCGGGCTAGGGGAAACAATCTCAAATGAATCTCCCTTATTGTACATATCTACTAGAGGTCTTCACGAATCAACCTGTACCCGACTATCCCAGTCCCGATCCGGGACCCGAGTAAGTCCGGATCCATAATTCTAAATACTGTCACAGATCTGATATGACGTCACGGGTCTGGAGAATATGTTACTTTAACGGACCTGTCAGGAAGGGCCCGTACAGATCCCAACGTGACTCCTGCAGTAGAGAGAGAAATTGGATAATATATGCTGCTCCTCTTCCTTTTCACCAGAGTGGAGTCTGTAGCTTGTAGTTGTTTTTGGCCAATCATAAGTTATCAAAGCAGCAATAGTCTACAGTCAGTCATAGAACCTCCACATGTGGCCAAAGTTAGGAGATATCTAATCAGTGGTAGATGGAATTATAAGATAAAGGAGAGGGGGCCTCCCGGGTGGCGCAGTGGTCTAAGGCACTGCATCGCAGTGCTAGCTGTGCCACCAGAGATTCTGGATTCGAGCCCAGGCTCTGTCGCAGCCGGCCGCGACCGGGAAGCCCATGGGGCCGCACACAATTGACCCAGCGTCGTCCGGGTTAGAGGAGGTTTGGCCGGCAGGGATATCCTTGTCTCATCGCGCACTAGCGACTCCTGTGGCGGGCCGGGTGCAGTGCACGCTGACCAGGTCGCCAGGTGTTGTGTCACGAAGCAGTGCGGGTTGGTTGGGTTGTGTTTCACATTGGTGCGGCTGGCTTCCGGGTTGGATGTGCGTTGTGTCAAGAAGCAGTGCGGGTTGGTTGGGTTGTGTTTCAGAGGACGCACGGCTCTCGACCTTCGCCTCTCCTGAGTCCGTACGGTGCGATGAGACAAGACAGTAACTACTACCAATTGGATACCACGAAATTGGGGAGAAAAATGGGGTAAAATAATAAATAAAAAAGATAAAGGAGAAGGGTAGGCTACAACGACCAAGAACCAACAGGTAGGCTGCTACTTAATATTCTGAATGCTCTCTAAGGAACGGGTCTAGCTGTCCTTGGGTCTAGCTGTCCCTGGGTCTAGCTGTCCCTGGGTCTAGCTGTCCCTGGGTCTAGCTGTCCTTGGGTCTGTTCGGAACGGGACTCTATATTAAATCAAATCAAATCATTTATGCATATCGGATCCGGGTGGGAAAGACCCAGGTCCTTTTCAGAATGGGTCCAACTTTTTGGACCCGTGAATACCTCTAGTACATGCGTATGTAGGAGATACTGGAAGCAAGGATTATCATATCTAACAATAAATGGCTAACTGTAAACATGATGGGCAAAGGCCAGCCTCACATCAGGTTTCCCACAACTGCATAGCCTACATGCCATAGCATGACAGACAGGCCTAGACAATACCAGGTCTGGACAGAGAGCCATGACCTGAATAAAATCACACTTCTGTTCTGTCTGAACAACAACATAGTCTACACACACATTAGAAATGGACAACTGTTTGAGTGTGAGGGTACCACAACACACCCAAAGAGCACCAACACACACTGCGTTTTTTTAACCCTTTATTTAACTAGGCAAGCCAGTTAAGAACAAATTATTATTTACAATGATGTCCTACCAAAAGGCAAAAGGCCTCCTGCGCAACGGGGGATTAAAAATATAGGACAAAAACACACATCACAACAAGAAAGACACCACAACACTACATAAAGAGAGAGACCTAAGACAACAGCACAGCATGGCAACACCACATGACAACAACAACAACATGGTAGCAAAACAACATGGCAGCAGCACAACATGGCAGCAGCACAACATGGCAGCAGCACAACATGGCAGCAACACAACATGGCAGCAACACAACATGGCAGCAACACAACATGGCAGCAACACAACATGGCAGCAGCACAACATGGCAGCAGCACAACATGGTAGCAACACAACATGGCAGCAACAACAACATGGTAGCAAAACAACATGGTAGCAACACAACATGGCAGCAACACAACATGGCAGCAGCACAACATGGCAGCAGCACAACATGGCAGCAGCACAACATGGTAGCAACACAACATGGCAGCAACACAACATGGCAGCAGCACAACATGGCAGCAGCACAACATGGCAGCAGCACAACATGGCAGCAGCACAACATGGCAGCAGCACAACATGGCAGAAGCACAACATGGCAGAAGCACAACATGGTCGCAACACAACATGGCAGCAACACAACATGGCAGCAACACAACATGGCAGCAACACAACATGGCAGCAACACAACATGGCAGCAACACAACATGGCAGAAGCACAAACATTACTGGGCACAGACAACAGCACAAAGGGCAAGAAGGTAGAGACAACAATACATCACGCGAAGCAGCCACAACTGTCTGTTGTGTTGCTTTGATGATACACACAATTAAAAAATACTATTAAAAATGGCAAGTCTGCTAGAGAGGCTAGAGTAGATCGTGTTCATTCAACCAAATCTCAAAACACATCCTGTAACTTTTATCTAAACATCCATTTTACTGTCCTTTTTCCTTCCTTGTCTCTAAAGTAATACATTAATAATGTCAATAAATGAAATATGTAACATCATTATTGTCTTTACATAAGCAAGTCAAGTAGAATCTAAACTCTGTGATGGTAACTGACAGTCTAATCTAAACTCTGTGATGGTAACTGACAGTCTAATCTAAACTCTGTGATGGTAACTGACAGTCTAATCTAAACTCTGTGATGGTAACTGACAGTCTAATCTAAACTCTGTGATGGTAACTGACAGTCTAATCTAAACTCTGTGATGGTAACTGACAGTCTAATCTAAACTCTGTGATGGTAACTGACAGTCTAATCTAAACTCTGTGATGGTAACTGACAGTCTAATCTAAACTCTGTGATGGTAACTGACAGTCGAGTCCCTGAAGGTTTCTAAGAGGATTAATGGGCAAACAACAAGAGATAAATGTTTCATTCCAGACGCATGTTGTTGTCTGCGTGTGTCTGCAGTAATCGCTTGAATTGTCTAACCACGCCTGAGGACAACACTAATGATCTTTTATTTAATAAGGTAGGAGGTAATAACCTTACTGATTTGGAATTACATTTCCTCAACACTCATCTGTGGTCTTCAAGCTGTCCGCAGTAAAACACGTGGCAAAGCCTGCCAGTACAGTTATGATGCTGTTATAAGCATGTTAAAACCTTTATAATGTTTCCTAATGAGGCTTATAAGTCATGTCATCAGTAGCCAAAAAGGGAAGAAGCAGAGATATACCTATGAGCAAAAGATATTGAAAAGGAGGTTGAAAATACATATTTAACTCATTGTCTTCACTGGGATTGTACTGTAATGTAAATGTACTGTAATGTAACATTGTACCAGGCTTTAAAACATCTAATCCATCCTAACACCTTTGGACAGAGTACAGCAATAGACATTTAGTGCCAAGCTGAGTCACTATGGATCTCTAACCTCTTCAGTCTGCAGAAGTGAGACAGAAACAGGTTGAAAAATGTGTCATCTGTGCTGCCTGCTGCCTATGACTCACTGGCTGGCTGGCTGGCTGGCTGGCTGGCTGACAACACCTGGCTGGCTGGCTGACAACACCTGGCTGGCTGGCTGACAACACCTGACAACACCGCTCGGCTAGAGGTATTTCTCAGTGATCAGTGTATTGGCCATCTGGGCTCTCATAGAGAAACAGAAGCTTCAGAGAGACCCATGTTGACTAGCTAGCCATCACTATATATCAATGCGTGTGTGTGTGTGTGTGTGTGTGTGTGTGTGTGTGTGTGGGTGGCCTGGATGGCAGTGTGCTGCGTTGTCCATGTGGTCTCTTACAAAGAAAACAAATTGCATTAGAGACATCCGCATTGTTTCACAACAGAGCTAGCTGGCACTATCAGACAGTGTGATCAGTGTTTGCAGTGTTATTGTCCATGTGTACGCTCAATAACAGAAGTGGAACAGACCTAGTGTGATCACAGATGTGTTTGTACTCTCTTGCCAACTCAGTGTCACAGCAAACATGATAGTTTCACAAGGAGTCGGCAAAAGAACAAACAGACCGACAAAAGAAACATGTTGTCCATGTGGACACTGTCAGTGGCAGCAGAGCTAAATGAGTGTCTACTCTCTACCGATGTTCAACTCCACTGTAATGGGAAATGTCCTTCATTTCAGTATGAGTACAGTGTTTCTCCTAGGATTTCTTTCAGCAGCGGTGGCAAAACTAGCGCAGGGGAGGGGGGCCCTCCTCTCAGCTGCAGAGACAATTTTGCTGTTCTAAAGCTAATTTCCTGCAATTCTATCAATTTTGCCATGGGGCTGAGAGAAAATATGCAGTTTTAAAGTAACTGTCCAGTGAAAATCTGACTTTTAAAAAAGTTGATATTCCATTAACTCATTCCTATATAATGTTGACGACTCGTCATATGCTCTTATTTGTGACCAAATCAAAAATTGGAGGGGGGGGGGGCTCAAACTTGTATCTTCAAAAATGCTTGCTATTTCCTCATTAAGTATGATGTCATACTCCTGAGGATGATCTGGCCAATCAACGGTCTACTTGTGTTAATATTTTAAATTACCGGTATACGCCCACACATTCTATTGTTGGGTTATGCCGACACCAGACAAGCTGAATTAAGCTTCTTAATAATTTTTTGAAAGGAAAACTATTTCACTCATATTCTAAGTAATTATAGGTCATATTTCATAGGAATCTGGAAACACTGGACAGTTACTTTAAAGCTAATTTCCTGCAATTCTACACATTTTGCCATGGCTTATGCCGTGTTCTTACGCTATCTGAGTGACTCAAACATTATGACAAAATCAACAGGGGCCCCATGTCATGACATTTTGGGAATTTTAGATTCTCCCTGACTGTCTATTATTTTTCTGGTGGTTGTTAGTTGTCAAAAAATATAAACAAATCCATAATCTTTTCTACATACTTTATATCTGGTTTTAGTCATTTAAGTTTACACTGAAAATGTTTTACCATCCCAAATTATTATTCATGAATATAGGGGAAACACTGGAGTTCAGTACCACCAACACCATCTGTTTCAACTTTCCAGTCAACGGAGGACTTGGACTCAAAATAGAGAGTTATTCCAGTCAACGGAGGACTCGGACTCAAAATAGAGAGTTATTCCAGTCAACGGAGGACTCGGACTCAAAATAGAGAGTTATTCCAGTCAACGGAGAACTCGGACTCAAAATAGAGAGTTATTCCAGTCAACGGAGAACTCGGACTCAAAATAGAGAGTTATTCCAGTCAACGGAGGACTCGGACTGAAAATAGAGTTATTCCAGTCAACTGCCAGACAGCAAAATACACAAACAAGTACAGTACAACCGCAAAACACACACAGACTGAAATCAACTGAAATCCAAACTAAATTAGGATAATCACTAGTCTATAGAAATTCCACTGTGGCAGTTAAACACTAGCACACAGGTAAAACCGAACTCAGAAACAGACACTGAACACACCTGAAACTCAAGACAAGGTAGAGGTAGATGGCTTACCTGTCCACAGCCGGGAGCGTTGCACACAAAAGGCCGGTCGTCCCCCATCTTTGCAAAGAGCGTGCAATGTAACTGTGGGAGAGGAGAAGAGAACATTGTTGTCGTTTATTTTTTTCCCCTCAAATCGGTTCTGTTGGTCCTCCAGTAGGCTAGTCCAGAAAACAACAAAGCAGAGATACTGCTGTTCTGCTGGTAGGCTAGCTGTAGTCAGAGCAGCCAGGATGTTCTGCTGGTAGGCTAACTGTAGTCAGAGCAGCCAGGATGTTCTGCTGGTAGGCTAGCTGTAGTCAGAGCAGCCAGGATGTTCTGCTGGTAGGCTAGCTGTAGTCAGAGCAGCCAGGATGTTCTGCTGGTAGGCTAGCTGTAGTCAGAGCAGCCAGGATGTTCTGCTGGTAGGCTAGATGTAGTCAGAGCAGCCAGGATGTTCTGCTGGTAGGCTAGATGTAGTATATACAGTTGAAGTCGGAAGTTTACATACACCTTTGCCAAATACATTTAAACTCAGTTTTTCACAATTCCTGACATTTAATCCTAGTATAAATTCCCTGTCTTAGGTCAGTTAGGATCACCACTTTATTTTAAGAATATGAAATGTCAGAATAATAGTAGAGAGAATTTTTTATTTCAGCTTTTATTTCTTTCATCACATTCCCAGTGGGTCAGAAGTTCACATACACTCAATTAGTATTTGGTAGCATTGCCTTTAAATTGTTTAACTTGGGTCAAACATTCCAGGTAGCCTTCCACAAGCTTCCCACAATAAGTTGGGTGAATTTTGGCCCATTCCTCCTGACAGAGCTGGTGTAACTGAGTCAGGTTTGTAGGCCTCCTTGCTCGCACACACTTTTTCAGTTCTGTCCACAAATGTTCTATAGGATTGAGGTCAGGCCTTTGTGATGGCCACTCCAATACCTTGACTTTGTTGTCCTTAAGCCATTTTTCCACAACTTTGGAAGTATGCTTGGGGTCATTGTCCATTTGGAAGACCCATTTGCGACCAAGCTTTAACTTGCTGACTGATGTCTTGAGATGTTGCTTCAATATATCCACATAATTGTCCTTCCTCATGATGCCATCTATTTTGTGAAGTGCACCAGCCCCTCCTGCAGCAAAGCACCCCCAGCTATCTAGCTACACATACATACCATTACATACATACATACATACATACATACATACATACATACATACATACATACATACATACATACATACATACATACATACATACATACATACATACATACATACATACATACATACATACATACATACATACATACATATAAATAGAACGCTAGCATATACTGGCATAGAGATATATATTTATATATAGCTAGCATATACATACATGTATGTATGTATGTATGTATGTATGTATGATAGCTAGCATATACTGGCATATTCCATATACGCAAGCATAGATATATAGATATATAGATATATAGATATATATATACACACACACACACACACACACACACACACACACACACACACACACACACACACACACACATACATGTATATGCTAGCTATCAATCTATATCAGTATATGCTTGCTAGCTATTTTTATATATATCTATATATATATATATATATATATCTCAAAAAAATGAAGGGAACACTTAAACAACACAATGTAACTCCAAGTCAATCACACTTCTGTGAAATCAAACTGTCCACTTAGGAAGCAACACTTGATTGACAATAAATTTCACATGCTGTTGTGCAAATGGAATAGACAACAGGTGGAAATTATAGGCAATTAGCAAGACACCCCCAATAAAGGAGTGGTTCTGCAGGTGGGGACCACAGACCACTTCTCAGTTCCTATGCTTCCTGGCTGATGTTTTGGTCACTTTTGAATGCTGGCGGTGCTTTCACTCTAGTGGTAGCATGAGACGGAGTCTACAACCCACACAAGTGGCTCAGGTAGTGCAGCTCATCCAGGATGGCACATCAATGCGAGCTGTGGCAAGAAGGTTTGCTGTGTCTGTCAGGGAGGAGATCCCTCAGGAGACCATCCGCCACCTCATCAGGAGCATGCCCAGGCGTTGTAGGCCACACACACTGCTGAGCCTCATTTTGACTTGCTTTAAGGACATTACATCAAAGTTGGATCAGCCTGTAGTGTGGTTTTCCACTTTCATTTTGAGTGTGACTCCAAATCCAGACCTTCATGGGTTGATAAATTGGATTTCCATTGATTATTTGTGTGATTTTGTTGTCAGCACATTCAACTATGTAAAGAAAAAAGTATTTAATAAGATTATTTTTCATTCAGATCTAGGATGTGTTTAATTGTTCCCTTTATTTTTTTTGAGCAGATTTTATATATATATATATATATATATATATATATATATATATATATATATATATATATATATATATATATATATATATATATATATATATATATATATATATATATATATATATATATATACATACATACATACATACATACACACACACACACACATACATACATACATACATACATACCAGTATATGCCACAGTGCAGTGTAACCGCAGTGTAGCCAACTGTACACATTGCTACATTGCCTAGTACCTGTCTTAAAACCTTTTATAGACCACTAGTTTTATTAGCACTTATGATCAAGTGGGACAGATAATAACCTACAATGGGTGGGCCACTTTCCAGTATTGAAGTCAGTCCATGTTTCATCTCTCCCTCTCCCCCTAGTCCGATGTTCTCTCCCAACTCTGACACCAGTTACTCGTCCTGAGCCAAGCAGCCAACATGATTTCAGCAGCCTGCCCTGCCCTGCCTTCCACTCACAAGAGAAGCTCAAGGCAGACTCAGACTATCATGCGGTCAGGGCTGGGTTGTAATATTAACCACTATGTGTCTCTTCCTTTCCGTCTCTCTCTCCATCTCACGCTCTCTGCTTCATGTTGACTGGCTGTAAAAAAGCAGGCTGGCACATCCCTTCTCAGTGAGATCAAAGGAGGAAACAGAACACATACAAAAATCATTCTGAACAGACCCCACAGGCTGTGATTGTGTCCCAAATGGCACCCTATTCCATATATAGTGCACTACTTTTGCGCAGCCAGCTCTGATCAAAAGTAGCACACTATGTAGGGAACAGGGTGCCATTTGTGTTGCAGAAGCCTGTCTGTGGAGAAGAGAGCAACGAGCCAATACAACAGGCCGGTGTCAGGCCTCTCTCACTGCTCACACTAAAACACAATCCTCTGGGTCTATTTGGGCAGAGATGTGTGAGTTCAGTCCATCGACACACAACATACACCAGCAACTCGTTATAGTCAGGGTGTGGACTAACTGGCTGTGTGTGTGTGTGTGTGTGTGTGTGTGTGTGTGTGTGTGTGTGTGTGTGTGTGTGTGTGTGTGTGTGTGTGTGAGCAAATCCTCTGCGAGGAGGCAACATCTGGAAGGAGCAAGAGAAAGGAAGCTGGTTAACTTGATTTAGGCCAAGTTTGCCCTGGTACAATGGAAGCAAATGGAACAGTTACAGTGACACAAACTCCCAAGCTAAATCAAGCACACCCCAAATACTTGAAAAAGTATTTGACACATTTGCCTATGTATTTGACATTATGGTCGGATTCAAAAACCTAACACACACATCGATCAATTTCATTCTATCCATTTCAGACATGGGATCCATCCATGTGAGAACCTCAGTCAGTCCACCCATTTTTTTTTACCTCCATTCATCCAAGGTGACATGGAAATATCTGCCGGGCAAGTAGGCTTATTCCACTCACTCTCTCTGAGCCTGCCGGGCCAGTGGGCCCTAATCCAGTCACTCTCTCTGAGCCTGCCGGGCCAGTGGGCCCTAATCCAGTCACTCTCTCTGAGCCTGCCGGGCCAGTGGGCCCTAATCCAGTCACTCTCTCTGAGCCTGCCGGGCCAGTGGGCCCTATTCCAGTCACTCTCTCTGAGCCTGCCGGGCCAGTGGGCCCTATTCTAGTCACTCTCTCAGCCTACCAGTAGGCCTTATTCCAGTCACTCTCTCTGAGCCTGCCGGGCCAGTGGGCCCTATTCCAGTCACTTTCTCTGAGCCTGCTGGGCCAGTGGGCCCTATTCCAGTCACTTTCTCTGAGCCTGCTGGGCCAGTGGGCCCTATTCCAGTCACTTTCTCTGAGCCTGCCGGGCCAGTGGGCCCTATTCCAGTCACTTTCTCTGAGCCTGCCGGGCCAGTGGGCCCTATTCTAGTCACTTTCTCAGCCTGCCAGTAGGCCTTATTCCAGTCACTCTCTGAGCCTGCCGGCAATGTCCCCGCCGCTGTTAACTTGGTGTGCGTCCCAAATGGCACCCTATTCCCTAGGTAGTGCACTGCTTTTGACCATGGCCTGTAGGAAACCCATAGGGTTTCTGGTCAGAAGTAGTGTACTACATATGGGAAGAGGGTGCCATTTGGGACGGAACCTTGGGTTTCTCTGACTCAGCAGGTGTAGCTGGGGGGGGCGAGCAGGTCGAGGGCTATAATCAGCCATAGGGCCGCGGTGTTTGATGCGGCCTGCTAGGAAACTAGCTAAACAAACTGTATTAATAGCCTCTCTCTGCCTGCAGCCAGGGAGCCAGAGGACTCAGGAATCTACTGGGCTAGGACTTGACAGCGGCAGAGTGGAGTCCGATGGAGATAGCTTGGGGGTGGTGTTGTGTGTGTGGTGGTCACGTATTGGTTGACTCACTGACCTACTGTGAGATCAAGTGTATTTGGTAGCTCAAATCAAAATGTATTTGTCACATGCTTCGTCGACAACATGTCTAGACTAACAGTTAAATGCTGACATACAGGCCTTTCAAAAACAATACAGTGAGAAAAATATGGAAACAAGGTATAAAGGGATAAATACACAATGAGTAAGAAAACAGCACCTTCAGAAAGTATTCATACCAGTTGACTTATTCCACATTGTTGCGTCATAGCCTGTATTTAAAATGGATTAAATATATGTTTTTCTCACCCATCTACACACAATACCCCATAATGACAAAGTGAAAATATGTTTTGGGAAATTGTGGCAAATGTATTGAACATGAAATACAGAAACAATTACATGTACATAAGTATTCACTCCTCTTTGCTATGACACTCCAAATTGAGCTCAAGTGCATCCAATTTCCTTTGATCATCCTTGAGATGTCACTACACCTTGATTGTAGTCCACCTGAAGTCAATTCAACTGTTTGGACATGATTAAGAATGAAAAATACCGGCCTATATTAGGTCCCACAGTTAACAGTGCATGTCAGAGCAGAAACAGTACCATGAAATACAAGGAACTGCCTGTAGATAGAGACTCTTTGGCCTGAATGCAAAGCGCTATGTCTGGAGAAAACCAGGCACAGCTCATCACCCATCTAACACCATCCCTACCGTGAAGCATGGTGGTGGCAGCAACGTGCTATGGGGATGCTTTTCAGCAGCAGGGACTGGGAGACTGGTAAGGATGGAGGGAACAATGAATGCAACCAAATACAGGCAAATCCTTGATGAAAACCTGCTTCAGAGTGCAAACGACCTTAGACTAGGGCGAAGATTTACATTCCAAAAGGACAATGACCCCAAGCATACAGCCAAATCAACGCTGGAATAAGAATGTGAAAGTCCTTGAATGGCCCTGCCAAAGCCGACTTGAATTCCATTGACAATCTGTGGACAAACTTTAAGAATGTTGTTCACCTTCGCTCCCTATCCAATTTAACACAGATTGAGAAAATCTGTTAGGAAGAAGGAGAGAATATCCCCAAAATCCAGATGTGCACAGCTGATACTGACATACCCAAGACTAGAGGTCGACCGATTATGATTTTTCAACGCCGATACCGATTATTGGATGGCCAAAAAAGCCGATGCCGATTAAAAAATTTGTAATAATGACAATTACAACAATACTGAATGAACACTTATTTTAACTTAATATAATACATCAATAAAATACATTTAGTCTCAAATAAATAAATGATCAACTATAATAAATAAATAATGAAACATGTTCAATTTGGTTTAAATAATGCAAAAACAGTGTTGGAGAAGAAAGTAAAAGTGCAATATGTACCATGTAAAAAAGCTAACGTTTAAGTTCCTTGCTCAGAACATGAGAACATATGAAAGCTTGTGGTTCAATATTCCCAGTTAAGACGTTTTGGGTTGTAGTTATTATGACGCGTCGACTATTTCTCTCTCTACCATTTGTATTTCATATACCTTTGACTATTGGATGTTCTTATAGGCACTTCAGTATTACCAGCCTAATCTCGGGAGTAGATAGGCTTGAAGTCAAACAGAGCTGTGCATCAAGCTTTGATGAGAGCTGCTGGCAAACGCAGTAAAGTGCTGTTTGAATGAATGCTTACGAGCCTGCTGCTGCCTACCACCGCTCAGTCAGACTGCTCTATCAAATCATAGACTTAATTATAATATAATAAACACAGAGAAATACAAGCCTTAGGTCATTAATATGGTCAAATCCAGAAACTATCATTTAAAAAACAAAACGTTTATTCCTTCAGTGAAATACGGAACCGTTCCGTATTTTATGGAATGGGTGGCAAAAATAAGTCTAAATATTGCTGTTACATTGCACAACCTTCAATGTTATGTCATAATTATGTAAAATTCTGGCAAATTAATTACGGTCTTTGTTAGGAAGAAATGGTCTTCACACAGTTCGCAACGAGCCAGGCGGCCCAAACTGCTGCATATACCCTAACTCTGCTTGCACTCTTGCGTTCAGCAAGAGAAATGACAAATTTCCCTAGTTAATATTGCCTGAATTTCTTTTAACTACATATGCAGGTTTAAAAAAATATATACTTGTGTATTGATTTTAAGAAAGGCATTGATGTTTATGGTTAGGTACATTTGTGCAACGATTGTGCTTTTTTCGCGAATGCGCTTTTGTTAAATCATCACCCGTTTGGCGAAGTAGGCTGTGATTCGATGATAAATTTACCTCTAGGGTAGGGGGCAGTATTTTCACATCCGGATAAAAAAACGTACCCGATTTAATCTGGTTATTACTACTGCCCAGAAACTAGAATATGCATATAATTGTTTGATTTGGATAGAAAACACCCTAAAGTTTCTAAAACTGTTTGAATGGTGTCTGTGAGTATAACAGAACTCATATGGCAGGCCAAAACCTGAGAAGATTCTGTACAGGAAGTGCCCTCTCTGAACATTTCTTGGCCTTCTACACTCTCTTTATCGAAAACAGAGGATCTCTGCTGTAACGTGACACTTTCTAAGGCTCCCATAGGCTCTCAGAAGGCGCCAGAACGTTGAATGATGACTTTGCAGCCCATGGCTGAAAAACAGTAGCGCATTTGGATAGTGGTAGATCTGAGAACAATGAGACGGGTGCGCGCGTGCACGTGAAGAGGCCATTTTACATTTTCAGTCTTTGAACGAAAACAGGGTTTCCCGGTCAGAATATTATCGCTATTTTACAAGAAAAATCGCATAAAAATTGATTTTAACCTCTTACATCTACACGTTCCGCTAGCGGAACGTCTGCTCCAATATCCAATGATGGGCGGGGCGCGAAATTCAAACTCCTCTAAATCCGAAAACTTACACTTTTCAAACATATGACTATGTTACAGCTATTTAAAGACAAGACTCTCCTTTATCTAACCAAACTGTCCGATTTCAAAAAGGCTTTACAGCGAAAGCAAAACATTAGATTATGTCAGCAGAGTACCCAGCCAGGAATAATCACACAGCCATTTTTCAAGCTAGCATATCATGTCACATAAACCCAAACCATATCTAAATGCAGCACTAACCTTTGATGATCTTCATCAGATGACACACCTAGGACATTGTGTTATACAATACATGCATGTCTGTTCAATCAAGTTCATATTTATATCAAAAACCAGCTTTTTACATTAGCATGTGACGTTCAGAACTAGCATTCCCACCGAACACTTCCGGTGATTTTACTAAATTACTCACGATAAACGTTCACAAAAAGCATAACAATTATTTTAAGAATTATAGATACAGAACTCCTCTATGCACTCGATATGTCCGATTTTAAAATAGCTTTTCGGATGAAGCACATTTTGCAATAATGTAAGTACATAGCCCGGCGTTACAGGGCTAGCTATTTAGACACCCTGCAAGTTTAGCCTTCACCAAAATCACATTTCCTATAAGAAAAATGTTCTTACCTTGCTTGTTCTTCATCAGAATACACTGCCAGGACTTCTACTTCAATAACAAATGTAGGTTTGGTCCCAAATAATCCATCGTTATATCCAAACAGCGACGTTTTGTTCGTGCGTTCTAGACACTATCCCAACGCTAAATCTCGGCCACGAGCATGACGCAAAATATGACAAAAAATTTCGAAATATTCCATTACCGTACTTCGAAGCATGTCAACCGCTGTTTAAAACCAATATTTATGCAATTTATCTCGTAGAGAAGCGATAATATTCCGACCGGGAATCTGCCTGTCTGTAAACTGAGGAAAAAACCGAAAGCCGGGGGCGGGGCGTGTCACGCGCCTAAGGCTTAGTCCATCAAGTGACCACTTAGCTTTTGCTCTCGTGTGCTTCAGCCAGGGCTTTGAATTACGTCATTCCTGTTTTTCCCGGGCTGTGAGACTCCATTGTTGACGTGAGAAGTGTCACGTAAGAGCAGAGATCCTTTGTAAACGACAGAGATAATCAAGAAGGGCAAGAAATGTTCAGACAGGGTACTTCCTGAACAGAAGCATCTCAGGTTTTTGCCTGCCATAGGAGTTCTGTTATACTCACAGACACCATTCAAACAGTTTCAGAAACTTTGGAGTGTTTTCTCTCCAAAGCTAATAATTATATGCATATTCCAGTTTCTGGGCAGGACTAATAATCAGATTAAATCGGGTACGTTTTTTATCCAGCCGTGAAATTACTGCCCCCTAGATGTAAGAGGTTAAACAGCGGTTGACATGCTTCGAAGTACGGTAATGGAATATTTTGAATTTTTTTGTCACGATACGCGTCCGGCGTCACCGTTCGGATAGTGTCTTGAACGCAAGAACAAAACAGAGGATATTTGAACATAACTATGGATTATTTGGAACCAAAACAACATTTGTGGATGAAGTAGAAGTCCTGGGAGTGCATTCTGACGAAGAACAGCAATGGTAATCCAATTTTTCTTATAGTAAATCTGAGTTTGGTGAGTGCCAAACTTGGTGGGTGTCAAATTAGCTAGCCCGTGATGGCGAGCTATCTACTCAGAATATTGCAAAATGTGCTTTTGCCGAAAAGCTATTTTAAAATCTGACACCGCGATTGCATAAAGGAGTTCTGTATCTATAATTCTTAAAATAATTATGTTTTTTGTGAACGTTTATCGTGAGTAATTTAGTAAATTCACCGGAAGTGTTCGGTGGGTATGCTAGTTCTGAACGTCACATGCTAATGTAAAAAGCTGGTTTTTGATAGAAATATGAACTTGATTGAACAAAATATGCATGTATTGTATAACATAATGTCCTAGGAGTGTCATCTGATGAAGATCAAAGGTTAGTGCTGCATTTAGCTGTGGTTTTGGTTTTTGTGACATTATATGCTAGCTTGAAAAATGGGTGTGTGATTATTTCTGGCTGGGTACTCTCCTGACATAATCTAATGTTTTGCTTTCGTTGTAAAGCCTTTTTGAAATCGGACAATGTGGTTAGATTAACGAGAGTCGTCTTTAAAATGGTGTAAAATAGTCATATGTTTGAGAAATTGAAGTAATAGCATTTCTAAGGTATTTGAATATCGCGCCACTCGATTCCACTGGCTGTTGACTAGGTGGGACGATTTCGTCCCACGTACCCTAGAGAGGTTAACAGGCACCGCATTGATTATATGCAACGGAGGACAATCTAGTTAACCTAGTAATATCATCAACCATGTGTAGTTAAATAGTGATTATGTGAAGATTGATTGTTTTTTTATAAAAGATAAATGTAATGCTAGCCAGCAACTTACCTTGGCTCATTGTAGCCACAAGGTCCTTTTGATGCTGCACTTGCGTAACAGGTGGTCAGCCTGCCACGCAGTCTCCTCGTGGATTGCAATGTAATCGGCCATAATCGGCATCCAAAAAGGCAAATTACCGATTGTTATGAAAACTTGAAATCGGCCCTAATTAAAATCAGCCATGCCGATTAAATCGGTCGACCTCTACCAAAGACGACTCAAACTTCTAATGGCCGACAAAGGTGATACTACAAAGTACTGACTCGGGGGTGTGATATTTCTGTATTTCATGTGAAGAGTCAAAAGAGTTATTGCAAAGAGGGTCAATGCAGATAGTCCGGGTAGCTATTTAGTGATCTATTTAGTAGTCTTATGGCTTGGGGGTAGAAGCTGTTTAGGGTGCTGTTGGTACCTCACTTGGTGCATCGGTACCACTTGCCGTGTGGTAGCAGAGAGAGCACTCTGACTTGGGTGGCTCGAGTCTGACAATTTTGAAGGCCTTGCAAGACCTCTATACCAGGTGGTGTCAGAGGATGGCAGGGAGCTCGGCCCCAGTGATGTACTGGGCCGTACGCACTACCCTCTGTAGCGCCTTGAGGTCGGATGCCAAGCAGTTTCCCGACCAAGTGGTGATGCATCTAGTCAAGATGCTCTCAATGGTGCAGTTGTAGAACTTTGAGGATCTGAAGGCCCATGCCAAATCTTTTCAGCCTCCTGAGGAGGAAGAGGCGTAGTCGTGTTGGTGTGTGTGTGGACCATGTTAATTTCTTAGTGATGTGGACACGGAGGAACTTGAAGCTCTCGACCCACTCCACTACAGCCCCTTCGATGCGGATAGTGGCATGCCTGGCCCTCTGTTTCCTGTAGTGCACGATCAGCTCCTTTCTAGCTGACGTTGAGGGAGGGTTGTTGTCCTGGGACCACACCGCCAGGTCACTGGCCTCTTCTTTATAGGCGGTCCCATCATCTTCGGTGATCAGGTCTACCCCCATCGTGTCGTCAGCAAACGTATTATTATTTGTATGTTTTTGTCAGCAAACTTAATGGTTTTGGAGTCGTGCGCATCCATGCAGTCATTGGTGAATAGGGAGCACAGGAGGAGACTAAGCACCAGGGGTTGGAACCGGTTCAGGGAACAAAAACGAAAATGGGAAAATAAAATCTTTAGAGGAACATAATCAGAACCGGGAACGAAAATGATGTATATTGTTCCGGAACACAGCCATTATCTTAAAAGCATGGGAACCGATTAAAGCTGCAATACGTAACTTTTTGGGCAACCTGACCATATCTACATGGAAATGTGATTTATAGATCACATAGAGATCATTCTCATTGAAAGCAACACTAAGAAGCGGTAGATCTGTTCTATGTGATCTATAACTACCGAGTTCCAAACTGCCTCTGGAAGCAACGTCAGCACAAGAACTGTTCGTCGGGAGCTTCATGAAATTAATTTCCATGGCCGAGCAGTCGCACACAAGCCTAAAATCACCATGCAAAATGCCAAGCGTTGGCTGGAGTGGTGTAAAGCTCGCTGCCATTGGACTGGAGCAGTGGAAACGCGTGCTCTGCAGTGATGAATCACACTTCACCATCTGGCAGTCCGACAGACAAATCTGGGTTTGGCGGATGCCAGGAGAACGCTACCTGCCCCAATGCATAGTGCCAACTGTAAGTTTGGTGGACGAAGAATAATGGTCTGGGGCGGTTTTTCATGGTTCGGGCTAGGTCCCTTAGTTCCAGTGAATGGAAATTGTAATGCTACAGCATACAATGACATTCTAGACAATTCTGTGCTTCCAACTTTGTGGCAGGTTTGGGGAAGGCCCTTTCCTGTTTCAGCATGGCAATGCCCTCCTGCACAAAGCGAGGTCCATACAGAAATGGTTTTCTGAGATCGGTGTGGAAGAACTTGACTGGCCTGCACAGAGCCCGGACCCCAACCCCATCGAACACCTTTGTGATGAATTGGAACGCTGACTGCGAGCCAGGCCTAATAGCCCAACATCAGTGCCCGACCTCACTAATGCTCTTGTGGCTGAATGGAAGCAAGTCTTCCTCAGCAATGTTCCACCATCTAGTGAAACGCCTTCCCAGAAGAGTGGAGACTGTTATAGCAGCAAAGTGGGGACCAACTCCATATTAAAGCCCATTATTTTGGAATGAGATGTTCGACGAGTAGGTGTCCACATACTTTTGGTCATATAGTGCATTACAGACTGGGTCAGGGAGAGGTTTAAAATGTAAGTGAAGACACCCGCCAGCTGGTCAACGCATGCTCTGAATACACCTCCAGGTAATCCATCTGGCCCCGCGGAATTGTGAATATTAACCTGTTTAAAAGGTCCTACTCACATCGGCTACGGCGAGCGAGATCACACAGTCGTGCAGAACTGCTGATGCTCTCATGCAGGGTTCAGTGTTACTTGCCTCGAAGCGAGCATAGAAAGCATTTAGCTCGTCTTGTAGGCTTGCGTCACTGGACAGCTCGCGGCTGAGTTTTTCTTTGTAATCTGTGATAGTTTGCAAGCCTTGCCAGATCCGACTCGATCTTAGTCCTGTATTGATGCTATGCCTGTTTGATGGCTCGTCGGAGGGTCGTAAAAAGGATTTCTTATAAACGTCTGCATTAGTGTCCTGCTTGTTGAAAGAGGAAGCCTTTAGTTCAGTGTGGATGTTGCCTGTAATCCATGTTTTTTGGTTGGGATATGTACGTACGGTCACTGTGTGGACGATATCGTCAATGCACTTACTAATGAAGCCGGTAACTGATGTGATTAACTCCTCAAAGCTATCGGATGATTCCCGGAACATTTCCAGTCTGTGCTAGCGAAGCAATCCTGTAACTTAGCATCCGCTTCATCTGACCACTTCCGTATTGAATGCGTCAAGGGTACATCCTGTTTGAGTTTTTGCTTGTAAGCAGGAATCAGGAGGATAGAGTTATGATCAGATTTCCCACAGGGAGGGCGAGGGAGAGCCTTGTATGCGTTTCTGTGTGTTGAGTAGGCCTAAAGGTGATCTAGAGTTGTGTTGCCTCTAGTTTCACAGGTGACATGCTTGTAAAAATGAGTTAAAACAGATTTCAGTTTTCCTGCATTAAAGAAATCACCAGTTTGTTCTATACAGATTATACGTTCGCCAACAAAACAGAGGGCAAAGGCAGTCTAGATTCTCACAGAGTAGTATGAAGTAGAACTCTTCATCCAAATCAAGGTTAGTGATCTCTGTTCTGATGTCCAGAAGCAGTTTTCAATCATAGGAAATTATGGCAGAAACATTATGTAAAAAAAACAACAACATCAAGATCAGCGTAAAAAAAACACAAAATAGCAGAATTGGTCAGGCAGCTATCCACTACAGTGCCATCTTTAGGCCTTCTTTAGCTCACAGGACAGGCGAGGTGCTGCCTGAGGTGAAACCCTGTGAGGGTTAAACTTACAAGCTTCAATGACGTGCCAATATGCATGTCTGTAACCCAAGTGAAACTGAGTATTGGTCAATGGAAAATGGATCAAATGAAATTCTATATGCGCGTCTGCATAACTGCCCAGGTCTTTAAGCTAAATCCATGGCAGAGCAGATAGACAACAGGGACCCAGTGCTGTTTTTCTGCAATTAAACTGTAACCACTTGATGTCTATTTATAAGATGGATCATCGGCTTTTACAAGGATGGCAATGTGTTGGCTGGCCCAAGTTGTTTTGATGCTATAACTACAACGTTTAAACAATACAGACTAGGCCAATAACCGAGACATTTGATATCAGTGTTATGAACAACTGGTAGGCTGCATTTGGCCTATGAACTTTAAAAGGTTGATTTAACACCCTGTATCTAGTATAGAGTAGACTGGACGGAACGAACATTAAATCTTAGCGTGTGATCCAAATGGAGCAATTGAAAACAATGGTGAATCGGAGCAATGGTGAAACGAAGCATTAAAAGTGGTGTACAAACCCTAGAGCAGGAAACCCACCTGCCATGTACTGCTGTCTCTTATTCCTCTTCACACTTTCATGGATCAATACATAAGTATAAATCCAATACAGAAAAGTATATAATGTATGAAATGTTACATATTGTGTTAGTAGTTTAATTCCTAAACGCTTAGGGATGGACATGAGTTATTCAAACGAACATCCAAGCTCAATCTTTAACCAGAGATCACATATTTGGTGGAATGTGCTTTGTGGCTGCCCGAACAGGCAGAATTGATCTTAAATCAGAAGCTAATGACCTAAATTCCCATGTAAAGATGAGATTTCCCCCCAGCCAAACATAATCTTGGTGATGAAAGCTAGGCTTGGAGATGCATAGAAGGACATTCACCAGCTCACATTACAACACTACAGATATCTGCTTTTATTGACAGCTTTTTTCTTCAGTTTATTTTTAGTAAATACTTTAACACTTTTCACTGTAAGGTCTACACCTGTTGTATTTGGCACGTGACAAATAAGATTTGATTTCTTTACTAACTTAGTAGACGACCAAACAAATACTTGTGAATGTAGGCATCACAGAACCACACAAGGTAATGACAGCAAATTATAGTAGTCAACTGTGAAATAGCTTCGATGATGGCAGAAAAATAGATATTATTAATATGTGTAAATATTAATCGATATGTATTAATATATAAATATTCTCATTATCTTAGAGGATGAGATGTCAAAGTAATAGTTGTACATTATAATCATATTTATAGTTGTCAATGTGATTTATGGCATATTCAACTGCGTTTAATATATTACCTTCAACAGTTTTATCTTGTAATCAAGCCATCAACGTGACTTATTACATTTAAGAACCGTATTATAAATATATGGCTGACGTTAAAGTCCCAACTGGCAATAGAATGTAGGAGATGTTGAGGAATTTGAATCACCTCGAAAATATATTTCATAATCAGGTAGCTACTGTGTTGCATTGGTGTACTGAAACTTACTGTAAGTGATTATTTCAGCTAGAAACACATGGTGTATGGATTTCTTATGATTGTGATTAAGAAAACGTCTAGTTAGTTAAAAAAGTATGAACTTGTATTTTTAAGAAGCAGAATCCCGATTACTTTTGCTAAAAGTTGAAACCTTCAGACTGGTTAAATTAGCTGTCTAGACAAGTTAGCGTTGTAGCATGGCAGCTGAGACCGGAGAAGCCTTTTTGCGCACAAGCCATGCCTTTTCCCGCACGAAACCGCCTTTTCTTTTCAATTATTGGGTACAGACATGTTAAATCAGCACCCACTCGTTACCCTATCGCTCAGTGAACTGTCAATCACTTCTGATAGAACAATGTGATTGGTTCATGATGATTCCCCTCAAAATATGGGAGATTTCATAAACTACAATCTTTCCCCTGTGCCAACTTTGAACAGGCCGCTACCACCGTCAGGGAAAAGCAATGTGCAGTACTAAAACCTCAACAACAACGAACTTCATGCATGACAACAGGAGCACGTCATACAACCGTGCAGTGCTAATATATCATTAGTTGACACTTTATTTTGCTAACTGCTAACCAACTTGTTAGCTTAGAGCAAGCTAAAGTAGGTAGGCTGGCACTCGAGTGCGAGCGAGAAAGACAGACCACAACAGTTTTGTCAACTTATTGGCCACTCAGATTTCATGGCCGACAACATTAGAAAAATGAACACACTAACTCTTAACGACTTTCAATAATTATGTCACATTTTCAACGGAATTACATATGGATTGTACATTTTGACAATAATATACTGTTTACAAACTCACCTTTGCGCTCCTCTCTTCTCTTTTGGAATTTGACACTCCCCTCCTCCCTGAATCATCGCGAGTTTCTACCGACGTCCGTCTTCATAAACTCATATCAAAGACAGTACAGTAGGAAGATAGGCAGAAACTGCTTCTCCAATAGAAATCCCCGATAACTCACGGTGGCATTGGCCAGCTAAGCGCATGCGCAAAATCTCTTGCGCTAAACTGCGCATGTGCAACCCGTCAACTCAAATGTACTTCTTCAATATAAAGTTGTTTTTGACGAAAATAAAATGTGCAGTTTGTCACTTTTACGAGGTTGGGATAATACTATGTTCAACTACTTAAGACATTCGCTTGAATCTAGGTTGTGCCTTTAGAGTTCGAGAAAATGAACAACTAAGGAATCATTTTTCACTTCTCAAACCCTTAACCACGACCTGGTCTGCTTGGTCTGTTTCGCAAGCGTTTCCGGAGGTTTCGCGATATCGCGCCTCTGGGTTTAGAAACTCTGTGCCATCTCATTTAAAAAGGCGCTGGAATTTACATTACAAATACAGTAGCCATATTATTATAAAAAACACGTTTTTTTTACATTATTTTGAGATTTAGTAGGATGTGCATACAAATGGTATAAACATCTTTCCCATGTTGACTCGTACTGTACCTTGAGTGTCACACAATACTGATTTCATACATTGCTCATACTCATAACCTCTGACAGCTTTCAAATCAAACAAAAAGGCACCTTTGCATTTGCAGCTGTTTTGGTTAGCTTACTAACCAGTCTCTGGGATGTGGTGATGAAATACATGAGTTTTGTCTTTCTCCTTCTAATATTAACTAGATATACATGGGGCTCCCGAGTGGCGCAGCGGTGCAAGGCACTGCAACTCAGTGCTAGAGGCGTCACTACAAACACCCTGGTTAAATTCCAGGCTGTATCACAACTGTCCGTGATTGGGAGTCCCAAACGACGGTGCACAATTGGCCCAGCGTCGTCCGGGTTTGGCCGGTGTAGGCCATCATTGTAAATAAGAGTTTGTTCTTAACTGACTTGCCTAGTTAAATAAAATATATATACACTGTCTGTTTCTGGAGAAGAGAATGCAAAGTGTAAAACGTTGTTTGTAATAAATCTAAAGCTAAAGCTAGAAAATAATAAAATAGAATATGGTTAAAGTCTATATAATGTATTAGTAGGTAATGGTTTGATGTGTTTTGTTTTCTACCTACCTTATGCACTTTAAAAATATAATACTGTTATTATTATTATTATTATTTATTATTACTAATAGAAGCTGGTCGCTGTAAAAAAAATGGCTGGGTTTTAAATTCTTAATTCAGAACCTTTCACATGAAGCAGGTATATAAAATTCAAGATGCAAAATAACAGACTGGTTAGTCAGTACACTGTACGCTTCCCTCTTTTTTAGAAACCACCAGCAGTGTGTGTTGCTCATCATTATTGCCTAGGTCAAATTCTCTACCCATTTGCTTTGTTAGCCAACTGTTGTTCCCATATTCTGCATCCTGACTAAGCTAGGAGCCTATGAACAAATAAAACTATGGGCCATGGTCAAAAAAAGTACACAAAAGTGCACTTTAAAGGGAAAAGGGCGCCATTTGGAAAACAGACTGTCTTTTTAATTATGTATTCAGTCCCTAAGATTATGTCTTGCATAAGCACCGCTGTCCTGGCCTGCCTCCAACCCTGGGCATGTGGAGCCACAGAACTAGAATGATTCTAGAACTAAAATGAATCCAGAACTAGAATGCTTATTCTATTTCTATGTATGGATGAGCACTGTTGTGAGGTTTGATGAGGGTGGTTAACTTATCACAATCTTCTGTCATAGTTATAAATGTCACATTTAAAACTTGTTACAACATTATAGACCATCTCTGATGAGAGCTGTTACAACAATGCTCTCGTAAAAAAAAAATCACATAATTTTCTCCTAACACTTTTCAATACATTGTTTTTATCCATTTAACATTTTCAAGCCTGATAAGAGTAAAAATCCTGATATATTGAAGGATTGAAAAATGTACACTAGAGTAGGCTACAGTAATAGTAATGTACAGTAGGAATGAAAATGTACAATATAACTCATTTTAAGTCAAGAAAATCCAGACATTGAACAGATGGAGTGTATAAACTACTGTATGATCCAGAAAGGAAGTAGTGTGTGAGAGAGCTGACAGGGGGCATTTTTTCTGTGTTGCTTTACTTTCCTTCCTGAAATTCTCCCCCTTGTTTTCTCTCGCTGGGAAACTAACGTCCTGTCTGTGTCGAGACATGGGGCTAAAATAAAGCATAGGAAATGTCTAAAAACAATACCTACTTGTAACTCAACAAGGGATTATTATTGAGTGGTACGTTTGAACCTGCTGACATGTAATCAAAGGGGAAGCAGCCAATTAAGACAAAGGGGATTTTAAAATTGGCCAAATAGCTGTGTTTTCACACGGTGACAATAAAGTTAAATACTAGAGTGGCAGCCACTGTAAACACTAAGATAAACAGTCAAATATATGAACCGTCAGTCTTCAGTAGTGCTACACCAACAATGGCATACAAGACCCATCTGTACATTATTCACAGCCAGATGCATACTACCCTGCATCCCACTGCTGAAGTAAGTAGGGTTCAGTACAGGTCAGTCCATGAATGGGAGAACAGATGCTGCTGGAAGTGGTGTTGGAGGTCCAGTAGGGGGCCCTCTTCCCTCTGGTCTAAGGAGATCCAATGTCCCGTGCCAGTGAAGGGGACATTGCATTGCCTTGCGTCGGTGCTGTATAAGAGAATATGTTATCAGTCATCTTACCAGGTAAATTAAGGGTCAATAAATAAACAAGAGTGCACTGTATTCTTCTGTAAATAGGGTGTTATTTGGACAGAAAATGTATAAAATAATTTTGTGAGTACAGTATGTACTTCTTAAGACTTTGTTAAACCAAATCTTTCTTTCTTGTCTTGATATTTTTTCAATAACAAAACATTACTGAGGATTATTAACCTATTTTTCACCTCTTGATTGACTATACATAGATCTATCCGGAACAGTCTCTCCTGCTATTGAAGGAAAGACTGATTTGTGTGTTGAAGGCTAGAGACCCCTTCTGGACAATTACAAAATTGCATGAGATGAAACTACATGGCAGCTCAAGGTGCCCGCATACTAGCTTCGGTTTGCTCCTAGGAGAACTCAGCAAGGCGAAGCAAATGTTTTTGCCTCGCATACTCCCTTAAAAGAACTTCACTTAAAAAACGGCAATATAATTATTTGTCACATGAGACACCGTAGCAACAACATAGCAATGCACTTTCTCAAAATAGTCTGAATGAATCTAAGATAAATCCAGAAATCTGTCATTAAAGCTGCTGTATGTAACATTTTTGGTCTAGATGAAATGTGAGTTATAGATCTGTCATTCTCATTGAAAGCAAGTCTAAGAAGCAATGATTCCCTACACTATACATTGCTTGTTTTGTCAAATAACCTGAAATTAGGTGAACTATTAGAATCAGCAACCAAGAAATGGCGGAGCATTTTCTGCATATTGCACCTTTAATTTTGAGAGGCCTTAGTCGCGCAATTTGCATCTCACTAAGATGTTTGGTGCAGTATTTCTCAACTGAAAACAAGTCGTCTCTCGTTGAAGGACAAACACTTAATTCAAGTATGCCGTCCTTAGTTCCCACACCTACTAGGAGTAGTACTGTTGACAAATGACCGACGAAGGGGCGTAGACTGCCGCAACCGAACAACAAAAAAAGAAGAAGAAAAAAATCCAGTGTATAATATAAGGAAAGGCATTTTCTTTTTTAAATTATTTAGACAGAAAAATGCACTTTGCATTTACACTTTTTTTCACCAATAGCTCTTTTACCAATAATTGGGTAAAAAGATCAGGTGGGCAGCCTGTATGAACACAGCCTTTGTAGGTTTACATTGTTAAGATACAAACAAATTAACTATCAATGTTATATACACTACAGTTCAAAAGTCAGGGGTCACGTAGAAATGTCCTTGTTTTTGAAAAAAAAGCACATTTTTGGTCCATTAAAATAACATTAAACTGATCAGAAATACAGCGTAGACATTGTTAATGTTGTAAATGACTATTGTAGCTGGAAAACTGCAGATTTTTAATGGCAAATCTACATAGGCGTACAGAGGCTCATTATCAGCAACCATCACTCCTGTGTTCCAATGGCACGTTGTGTAAGCTAATCGAAGTTTATCATTCAAGTCTAATTAATCATTAGAAAACCCTTTTGCAATTATGTTAGCACAGCTGAAAACTGTTGTCCTGATTAAAGCAAAATAACTGGCCTACTTAAGGACTAGTTGAGTATCTGGAGCATCAGCATTTGTGGGTTCGATTACAGGCTCAAAATGACCAGAAACAAAGACCTTTCTTCTGAAACTCGTCAGTCTATTCTTGTTCTGAGAAATGAAGGCTATTCCATGTGAGAAATTGCCAAGAAACTGAAGATCTCGTACAACTCTATGTACTACTCCCTTCACAGAACAGCGCAAACTGGCTCTTACCAGAATAGAAAGAGGAATGGGAGGCCCCGGTGCACACCTGAGCAAGAGGACAAGTACATTAGAGTGTCTAGTTTGAGTAACAGATTGCATATCTCTTTCCAGTGTATCTTAATCTTTTCTTTTTATTGGCCAGTCTGAGATGGCTTTTTCTTTGCAAATTTTTTTTGTAAAAATTTAAACAATGAAAGTTGACCTAGTCTTTATGGAAACCAAAATATCTATTTATTCTTAATTAGATCAGCATACTGTAGATCAGCATACTGTAGATCAGCATACTGTAGATCAGCATACTTCAACTAAAATATGAGAGTAAACTGTACCATTTTCATTCAATAATATGTATAGCTCACACAAATACCAAATCAACATTTTCACACTTATGAAACTTGACAGGATGTGGTATATACAGATGATTTTGTATAACAGACACATACCATGTCTTCAGAAAGTATTCACACCCCTTGACTTTTTCCACATTTTGTTGTGTTACAGCCTGATTTTAAAATGGATTAAATTGAGATTTATTGTCACTGGTCTACAAACAATACCCCATAATGTCAAAGTGGAATTATGTTTTTCTACATTTTTGTGTTGAGTCAATAAGTATTCAACCCCTTTGTTATGGCAAGCCTAAATAAGTTCAGGAATAAAACAATCACATAATCACAGAAGTTGAATGGACTCTGTGTGATAATAATAGTGTTTAATGACTACCTCATCTCTGTACCCCACACATACAGATAATTGTAAGGTCCCTCAGTCGAGCAAAGAATTTCAAACACAGAATCAACCACAAAGGCCAGGGAGGTTTTCCAATGCCTTGCAAAGAAGGGAAACTATTGGTAGATGGCTAAAAATGTTAAAAGCAGACATTGAATATCCCTTTGAGCATGGTGAAGTTATTAATTACGCTTTGGATGGTTGTCACGTCCTGACCATAATAAGTTGTTATTTTCTATGGTAGAGTAGGTCAGGGCGTGACAGGGGGTGTTTGTCCGTTTTTGTATTTCTATGTTTAGTTTCTAGTTTTGTATTTCTAGGTTAGTTTTTGTTTGGCATGACCTCCAATTAGAGGCAGCCGGTTGTCGTTGTCTCTAATTGGAGGCCATATTTAAGTTGATGTTTGTCCCACTGGTGTTTTGTGGGTGATTATTTTTGTGAGTAGTGTATGCCTGCTCTGCGTCACAGCTTTCTTGTTTTTTGTATTTCAAGTTTATGGTTTATTGCATTAGTTTCACGACTGAAATAAAGATGTGGAACTACGATCACGCTGCGTATTGGTCCGATCCTTCCGAAAGCCCTGACAATGGTGTATCAATACACCCAGTCACTACAAAGATACAGGCGTCCTTCCTAACTCAGTTGCTGGAGAGGAAGGAAACTGCTCAGGGATTTCACCTTGAGGCCACCTTGAGACTTTAAAACAGTTACAGAGTTGAATGGCTGTGATAGGAGAAAACGGAGGATGGTTCAACAACATTGTAGTTACTCCACAATACTAACCTAATTGACATAGTAAAAAGGAGGAAGCCTGTATAGAATAAAACATATTCAAAACGTATGCAATAAGGCACTAAAGTAATACAGCAAGAAATGTGGCCAAGCAATTCACTTTTTGTCCTGAATAGAAAGTGTTATGTTTGGGGCAAATACAACACAATAGTGAGTACCACTCTCCATATTTTCTAGCATAGTGGTGGCTGCATCATGTCATGGGTATGCTTGTAATCGTTAAGGACAAGTGAGATTTCAGGATAAAAAATGTACGGAATAGAGCTAAGCACAGGCAAAATCCTAGAGGAAAACCTGCTTCAGTCTGCTCTCCACCAAACACTGGGAGATGAATTCACCTTTCAGCAGGACAATAACAAAAACAAAAGACCAAATCGACACTGGAGTTGCTTACCAAGAAGACAGTGAATGTTCCTGAGTGGCTGAGTTACAGTTTTGATTTAAATCGACTTCAAAATCTATGGCAAGATCTGAAAATGGTTGTCTAGCAATGATCAGCAACCAACTTGAAAGAGCTTGAATAATTTTCAAGTGTGGAATGCTCTTAGAGACTCAGAAAGACTCACAGCTGTAATCGCTGCCAAACATGCTTCTTCAAAGTATTGACTCAGGGGTATGAATACTTATGTAAATTCGATATTTCAGCCTGGATTCGAACCAGGGTGTCTGTAGTGACGCCTCAAGCATTGAGTTGCAGTGCCTTAGACCGCTGTGCCACTAGGGAGCCCATTACGGGGTAGTGTGTAAATGGGTGATAAGAAAAAAAACAAGTCAGGCTGCAACACAACAAAATGTGGAGTGGTATAACAAAAAGTGAGCTGGGGATCCTTACTGAGCTGCCTGGGCAAGGTACCGTCGGCCTGGCGGCTCTCAAAACTCCCTGCCGCCCCCAACCTCCAGACACTCCTCCTCTTGCTCCGCCCCCAGGCCCCCGGGCCAGTAGGGCCACGAGGCGAGAGACGGGCATCTGGCCCTTTAGGTCAGTAACATGGATCTGGGCTCCATATTCTAACAGAACCCTTACAGTCTCTAGATTGCCCATCATGGCAGCCCAGCTTAACGGAGTGTCATTGTTGTAATCGTGTGCGTTGGGGCCAGCACCGCTCTCCAGCAGAGCCCTGACACACTCGGAGTTGTCCTTGAAGGCGGTCCAGTGTAGCGGTGGTGTCCTTGTTGCCGTCCAAGACGTTGGGCTGGGCCCCGTACTCAAGGAGGAATTCCTTTTCTGCTGCGTAGTGCAACGCCGTGCACTTGTAGCCATCTAGGCCATTCACCTAAGAAGACAGGTAGAATAACAGTAAAGTCATTTCATTTGCTTCTAAAGCATGTGACTGGGCAACGCCCACAACATCTACACAGAAATCTACTCTGACATTGCATTTTGTGTTTTTGTCAGTGGTGGAAAAAGTACCACATTTTCATACTTGAGTAAAAATAAAGATACCTTAAAAGAAAATGACTCAAGTAAAAGTGAAAGTCACCCAGTAAAATACTACTTGAGTAAAACTCTAAAAGTATTTGGGTTTTAAATGTACTTAAGTATCAAAAGTAAAAGTATAAATCGTTTAAAATTCCTTAAATTAAGCAAACCAGATGGCAACATTTTTTTATTTTGGAAAACCACGGGCAAACTCCAACATTCAGACATCATTTACAAACAAAGCATGTGCGTTTGGTGAATCCTCCAGATCAGAGGCAGTAGGGATGACCAGGGATGTTTTTTTTTACATTTATTTTATTAAACCTTTATTTAACTAGGCAAGTCAGTTAAGAACAAATTCTCATTTACAATGACGGCCTACCAAAAGGCAAAAGGCCTCCTGCGGGGACGCGGGCATGGGACTCATTTATTTGTATTTTTAAATACAATATAAATATAGGACAAAACACACATCACAACAAGAGAGACACAACACTACATAAATAGAGACCTAAGACAACAACATAACAAGGCAGCAACACATGACAACAACATGGTAGCAGCACAAAAACATGGTACAAACATTATTGGGCAAAGTCAACAGCACAAAGGTCAAGAAGGTAGAGACAACAATACATCATACAAAGCAGCCACAACTGTCAGTAAGAGTGTCCATGATTGAATCTTTGAATGAAGAGATTGAGATAAAACTGTCCAGTTTGAGTGTTTGTTGCAGCTCGTTCCAGTCACTAGCTGGAGCGAACTGAAAAGAGGAGCGACCCGGGGATGTGTGCTTTGGTGACCTTTAACAGAATGTGACTGGCAGAACGGGTGTTGTATGTGGAGAATGAGGGCTGCAGTAGATATCTCAGATAGGGGGAAGTGCGTGAATTTGACTATTTTCCTTCCCAGCAAGGATGCATTCAAAATGTAACGAGTACTTTTGTGTGTCAAGAACAGAGTAAAATGTACAATATTTTCTTAAGGAATGTAGTGAAGTAAAAGTAGTCAAACATATAAATAGTCAAGTAAAGATACCACAAAAAACGACTTTAGTAGAACTTTAAAGTATTTTTACTTATGTACTTTACACCAATCAATCAATGAATCAATCATTCAAATGTATTTATAAAGCCCTTCTTACATCAGCTGATATCACAAAGTGCTGTACAGAAACCCAGCCTAAAACCCCAAACAGCAAGCAATGCAGGTGTAGAAGCACACCACTGGCTTTAAAGCACACCACTGGCTTTATCAGTGTTTGTAAACAGAGCACAATGCGAGTGTAGTATGCTCTTCTATTCTACGTAATGAATCAGGCTAAAACCTACAGTGATCAACCTGAATCCGAGCATTGCCTAGTTGTTGTTCCTGTCCAGTTTCTAGCCTAGTCAGTGCACCGTGGATCCATACCCACTGCTGGTCTGCCACTAGCCATGCCACCAGCCCAATGGTGGTGCACACGCACAGACCCAATGCGAGGGGGGTCCCCTCAGCTGGAAAAGCTAAGTGTTTTTAAATGTTACGTATAAATGTTCAATGTTATGTCTATGTCCTCTTTCGTTGGCCTAGACTTGTTAAGTGTTTTTTAGAATGTATTTTAAAATACTGCGTGGGTTACGTGTGGCGAACAGAACAGGGATTGCAGACGGTGTAGCTCAAAGCGACAGGTTTAATATGACTTACTATTTTGCTATTTGCCTCATGACTCCTGCATACTTTGTTGACTACAAACGTTCTTTCCCCAACCGTGGGACAGACTATGTTTGTTCCCACACTCAGGATTCTGACTCTCTATTGGTTGCACAGACTTTTAGCCTCAAATCCTATTCTAACCACCTCTCGCTGGCTTTGTATTCATGTTACCTGATGAAATTGCTGCACAATATGATTTTGTTGCCATCTGATGCACATTCAGATGTCATAAATCAGTACTGCAGAGCTCTCCCTGTCCTATGCCGTGCCTTGATTGTATTACTGCTCTAAAAAGCTGCATCCTGTAGAAAGGAGCTATGTTGTCGGTGACCGGGAGCTCCTGGTGGTGAAGTTAGCATTAGAGGAGTGGAGACACTGGCTGGAGGGCTCCACGGACCCGTTTCTCTTCGGAACCGACCATCGGAACCTGGAGTACATACGGACAGCGAGGCGACTGAACCCGAGCCAAGCAAGGTGGGCTCTTTTCTTTACCAGATTCAACTTCACCCTGTTATACAAAATAGGACCGCCGAGTGCTGAAGCGTGTAAAAATTGTCAATCCACAGTTGCAACACTCAATACCGAGTTCCAAACTGCCTCTGGAAGCAACGTCAGTGCAATACCTGTTCGTCAGGAGCTTTATTATAATAGGTTTCCATGGCCGAGCAGCAACACACAAGCCTAAGATCACCATGCGCAATGCGTCGGCTGGAGTGGCGTAAAGCTTGTCGCCGTTGGACTGACGATTCTGTGCTTCCAACTTTGTGACAACAGTTTGGGGAAGGCCCTTTCCTGTTTCAGCATGACAATGCCCCATGCACAAAGCGAGGTCCATACAGAAATGGTTTGTCAAGATCGGTGTAGAAGAACTTGACTGGCCTGCACATAGCCCTGACTTCATTCCCATCAAACACCTTTGGGATGATTTGGAACGTTGACTGCGAGCCAGGCTCAATCGCCAAACATCAGTGCCCAACCTGACTAATGCTCTTGTGGCTGAATGGAAGCAAGTCCCCACAACCTTGTTCCAACATCTAGTGTAAAGTCTTCCCAGAAGAGTGGAGGCTGTTATGGCAGCAAAGGGTGGAACAACTCAATATGAATGCCCATGATTTTGGAATGAGATGTTTGATGAACAGGTGTCCACATACTTTTGGTCATGTAGTGTATCTCTGTAGTATTTGCTGGCTGGTTATTCATTACATGCCTTCTCCATTCATTTCCATTCAAGGCTATAAACTTCTCTATTGTATAACCTTAGTACATTTCCTTGTTGTGCAAGAAGAAATCACTGGCACACATCAATCGCTGGCACATCACTGGCACATTTTTCACATGCATGTGGTGTATTTTCAAAGCTCTTAGTACAAAACTCAAAACAGATAGCACTTGTAAGGCCCCCGTCTTAAATTCATAACAAATAATCAGAAATGGAAGAATTTTAAAGACAGTATACTGTACAAACATATTGGTCTAGCTAGCACAATATGTGTATTCCATTTCTGCCCCATGCAACATTGTAAATTATCACATTTTCTATGTGACTTGTCAACTGATACAGTATCACGTCTCTCTGCTTGCCAAAATTCATTGGCTTACTGTGTATAAATTAAATTCAGACAACTGGAATATTAATTAATAAGGCACAAGGGGTTGTGGTATATGGCCAATATACCACAGCTAATGGATGTTCTTAGGCTGTAACAGCTGTCTGAAGAAGTAGACCAAGGCGAAGCGTGTTGAGTGCTCATATTTAATAGTAATCGAGACACTTTGAACAAAACAAGAAAATGACAGCCAAACAGTTCTGTCAGGTATAACAAAACACTAAACAGAAATTAACTACCCACCAACCCCAAAGGAAAACAGGCAGCCTAAGTATGACTCCCAATCAGCGACAACGATGTACAGCTGTCCCTGATTGAGAGCCATACCAGGCCAAAACAAAGAAATACAAAGCATAGAAAAAAAGACATAGAATGCCCACCCAAATCACACCCTGACCAACCTAAATAGAGACATAAAAAAGGTATTGGCCATACACCACAAAAAAGGTATATTGGCCATACACCACAAACCCCGGAGGTGCCTTATTGCTATTATAAACTGGTTACCAACGTAAGTGGGATACGGGTCTGATATACCACAGTATGTCAGCCAATCAGCATTCAGGGCTCGAACCACCCAGTTTATAAATTGTTATATACAACCTGTATTTGAGCAGTACATTGTACACCACACTATAATGGTAGCATATGGCAGTTTTTCTACTTTGTCCTGTTGAAGCACACTGGCTGATGGACGATGATGTAGTATTTACAGCCACATCCATACATGATTTGGTTTTACCTTCCAATGTAAATTGATGTCAGTTGATTCATTCGTGTTTTAAAAATACCGAATTTTAGTGTTCAGCAGTTATCAACCTATGTAAATAACTATATCTGTATAGTGCAAAGTAGTTATCAGTTTTGAGCAGTTTGGTTAAATCAAATCAAACTTTATTTGTCACTTGCGCCGAATACAACAAGTGTAGACTTTACTATGAAATGCTTACTTACAAGCCCTTAACCAACAGTGCAGTTCAAGAATAAGAAAATATTTACCTAGTAGACTCAAATAAAAAGTAATAATACAAAGTAACACAATAAGAATAACAATAACGAGGCTATATACAGGGGCACCGGTACCGAGTCAGTGTGCAGAGGTACAGGCTAGTTGAGGTAATATGTAGGTGGGGGCGAAATGATTATGCATAGGTAACAAACAAACAGCGAGTAGCAGCAGTGTACAAAAGGGAAGGAGGGGGGTCAATGTAAATTGTCCGGTGGCGAGTTTATGAACTGTTCAGAAGTCTTATGGTTTGGGGTTAGAAGCTGTTGAGGATCCATTTGGTCCTAGACTTGGCACTCCGGTACCGCTTGCTGTGTGGTAGTAGAGAAAACAGTCTATAACTTGAGTGACTGGAGTCTCTGACAATTTTATGGGCTTTCCTCTGACACCGCCTATTACATAGGTCCTGGATGGCAGGAAGCTTGGCCCCGGTGATGAACTGGGCCGTCCGTACTACCCTCTGTAGCGCCTTACGGTCAGATGCCGAGCAGTTGCCATACCAGGTGGTGATGCAACCGGTCAGGATGCTCTCGATGGTGCAGCTGTAGAACCTTTTGAGGACCCATGACAAATCTTTTCAGTCTCCTGAGGGGGAAAAGGTTTTGTCGTGCCCTCTTCACAACTGTCTTGGTATGTTTGGACCATGATAGTTCGTTGGTGATGTGGACGCCAAGGAACTTGAAGCTCTCGGCCCGCTCCACTACAGCCGCATCGATGTTAATGGGGGCCTGTTTGGCCCGCCTTTTCCTGTAGTCCACAATCAGCTCCTTTGTCTTACTCACATTGAGGGAGCGGTTGTTATCCTTGCACCACACTGCTAGTTCTCTGACCTCCTCCCTCCTCCGTTCGCATACCGCCCCTCCTCCGACTCAGTCAGGGAGAGGTTGAAAATGTCAGTGAAGACACTTGCCAGTTGGTCCGCGCATGCTTTGAGTACACATCCTGGTAATCCGTCTGGCCCAGCGGCTTTGTGAATGTTGACCTGTTTAAAGGTTTTGTTCACATCATTTACCGAGAGCATTATCACACAGTCATCCAGAACAGATGGTGCTCTCGTGCATGCTTCAGTGTTGCTTGCTTCCAAGCGAGCATAAAAGGCATTTAGCTCGTCTGGTAGGCTCGCGTCACTGGGCAGCTCGTGTCTGGGTTTCCCTTTGTAGTCTGTAATAGTTTTTAAGCCCTGCTACATCAGACGAGCGTCAGAGCCGGTGTAGTAGGATTCCATTTTAATCCTGTATTGACACTTTGCTTGTTTGATGGTTCATCTGAGGGCATAGCAGGATTTCTTATAAGTGTCCGAATTAGTCTCCTGTTCCTTGAAAGTGCCAGCTCTAGCCTTTAGCTCGATGTGGATGTTGCCTGTAATCCATGGCTTCTGGTTGGGATATGTACGTACAGTCACTGTGGGGATGACGTCATCGATGCACTTATTGATGAAGCCGATGACTGAGGTTGTGTATTCCTACATGCCATTGGATGAATCCCGGAACATATTCCAGTCTGTGCTAGCAAAACAGTCCTGTAGTGCAGCATCCGCGTCATTTGATCACTTCCATATTGAGCGAGTCACTGGTACTTCCTGCTTTAGTTTTTGCTGGTAAGCAGGAGTCAGGAGGATAGAATTATGGTCAGATTTGCCAAATGGAGGGCGGGGGAGAGCTTTGTATGCATCTCTGTGTGTGGAGTAAAGGTGGTCTAGGATTTTTTTTCTCCTGGTTGCACATGTGACATGCTGGTAAAAATGTGGTAAAACAGATTTAAGTTTGCCTGCATTAAAGTCCCTGGCCACTTCTGGATGAGCATTTTCTTGTTTGCTTATGACCTTATAGAGTTGGTTGAGAGTGGTCTTTGTGCCGGCTTCTTTATGTGGTGGTAAATAGACGGCTACGAATAATACAGATGAGAACTCTCTTGGTAGATAGTGTGGGCTACAACTTATCATAAGGTACTCTACCTCAGGCAAGCAATACCTCGAGACTTCTTTAATATTAGACGTGATAGTTAAATGTACTTTTAACAAATGACAAGAAATGTGAATATTGCATTTTGAAAGTCAGATATTGACTATGTGTGCATATTGGCAAATCAAGTTTATTTGTTATATCCACAGGATACACATGGTGTACTGTAGACGGTACAATGAAATGCTGACTTGAAGGTTCCCTCCATTATGGACTGATAATAATAATAAAACATCCAAATAAAGCTCAATGGAATAGAATAAAAACCTAGAATTACAAATTTACAGTTCAATATTGTGTGTGTGTGTGTGTGTGTGTGTGTGTGTGTGTGTGTGTGTGTGTGTGTGTGTGTGTGTGTGTGTGTGTGTGTGTGTGTGTGTGTGTGTGTGTGTGTGTGTATATATATGTTATGGTGTGGAGTCTGTGCAGATGATCAGTCCAGTTTAAGTGTTCAGCAGTCTGATGGCTTGTGGCTGGCTGGGCAGCGCAGATAGAAATTGTCCATGAGCCAGGTGGTCTTAGACCCGATGCTCCGATACATCTGCCAGACGGTAAGAGAGTGAACAATCCATGGCTGGGCTGTGTGGGGACCTTGATGATGTTCTTCCTCAAGCACCGCTTTGAGGAGATGTCCTGTATGGGTGGGAGCACCGCTCCAGGCTGCCCACTGAAGGGCCGCGTGGTCGTGAACAGAGCAGTTTCTCTACCAGGCCATGATGTAGCCAGATCCAATGATATTGGAGGCTATTTGGGGGCCTGGCCCGTGCTACCGCACCTCCTTGCCTGTTCAAATACAATATTGAAATAATTATAATTTATTTGACCGAGACATGAGCCGACAGAAAGACGCATCAATCTCAGATAAAGCATCCAAGCAAGTGAAACAGCGCCTCTCTGTCTCAGTAGGTGTAGACCATGTATCTGATGCAGTCTGGACAGTGAAACAGCGCCCCCTCTGTCTCAGGTGTAGACCATGTATCTGATGCAATCTGGACAGTGAAACAGTGCCCCTCTGTCTCAGTAGGTGTAGACCATGTCTCTGATGCAGTCTGGACAGTGAAACAGCGCCCCCTCTGTCTCAGTAGGTGTAGACCATGTATCTGATGCAGTCTGGATAGTGAAACAGCACCTCTCTGTCTCAGTAGGTGTAGACCATGTATCTGATGCTGTCTGGACAGTGAAACAGCGCCCCCTCTGTCTCAGGTGTAGACCATGTATCTGATGCTGTCTGGACAGTGAAACAGCACCTCTCTGTCTCAGTAGGTGTAGACCATGTATCTGATGCTGTCTGGACAGTGAAACAGCACCCCCTCTGTCTCAGTAGGTGTAGACCATGTATCTGATGCAGTCTGGACAGTGAAACAGCGCCCCCTCTGTCTCAGTAGGTGTAGACCATGTATCTGATGCTGTCTGGACAGTGAAACAGCGCCCCCTCAATCTCAGTAGGTGTAGACCATGTATCTGATGCAGTCTGGACAGTGAAACAGCGCCCCCTCTGTCTCAGTAGGTGTAGACCATGTCTCTGATGCTGTCTGGACCAAAATACTATGTAATGTCATACTATTTCTGTCCAGACAGCATCAGAAACATGGGTTACATACAGAAGGGCTTTCGATGACATAGTTTCAGCAGAGAGGAAGTGGCGAAGCGAGAGGGCTATAATCACTCTTATCTAAATAAAATGATTAAATAATGAAAGAGAAGCAGCCAAGAAATATGACTGTTATCTCACTAATTACCCACTTCTTGGGCCATATACTACCTTAAGTATAGGGTTCACGGTATATACAGATGAAGTCGGATGTTTACCTTCACCTCAGCCAAATACCTTTAAACTCAGTTTTTCACAATTCCTGACATTTAATCCTTGTAAAAATTCCCTGTCTTAGGTCAGTTAGGATCACCACTTTATTTTAAGAATGTGAAATGTCAGAATAATAGTAGAGAGAATTCTTTATTTCAGCTTTTATTTCTTTCATCACATTCCCAGTGGGTCAGAAGTTTACATACTCTCAATGAGTATTTGGTAGCATTGCCTTTAAATTGTTTAACATGGGTCAAACATTTTGGGTAGCCTTCCACAAGCTTCCCACAATAAGTTGGGTGAATTCTGGCCCATTCCTCCTGACAGAGCTGGTGTAACTGAGTCAGGTTTGTAGGCCTCCTTTGCTCGCACAAGCTTTTTCAGTTCTGTCCACAGATTTTCTATGGGATTGAGGTCAGGGCTTTGTGATGGCCACTCCAATACCTTGACTTTGTTGTCCTTAAGCCATTTTGCCACAACTTTGGAAGTATGCTTGGGGTCATTGTCCATTTGGAAGACACATTTCCGACCAAGCTTTAACTTCCTGGATAATGTCTTGAGATGTTGCTTCAATATATCCACATATTTGTCCTTCCTCATGATGCCATCTATTCTGTGAAGTGCACCAGTCCCTCCTGCAGCAAAGCACCCCCACAACATAATGCTGCCACCCCTGTGCTTCACGATTGGGATGGTGTTCTTCAGCTTGCAAGCCTCCCTCTTTTCCCTAAAAAACATAACGATGGTCATTATGGCCAAACAGTTCTATTTTTGTTTAATCAGACCAGAGGACATTTCTCCAAAAAGTACAATCTTTGTCCCCATGTGCAGTTGCAAACCAGTCTGGCTTTTTTATGGCGGGTTATGGAGCAGTTGCTTCTTCCTTGCTGAGCGGCCTTTCAGGTTATGTCGATATAGGACTCGTTTTTTACTGTGGATATAGATACTTTTCTACCTGTTTACTCCAGCATCTTCACAAGGTCCTTTGCTGTTGTTCTGCGATTGATTTGCACTTTTCGCACCAAAGTACGTTCATCTCTAGGAGACAGAACACGTCTCCTTCCTGTGCAGTATGACGGCTGCGTGGTCCCATGGTGTTTATACTTGCATACTGTTGTTTGTACAGATGAACGTGCTACCTTCAGGCGTTTGGAAATTGCTCCCAAGAATGAACCAGACTTGTGGAGGTCTACAAAACATTTTCTGAGGTCTTTGCTGATTTCTTTTGATTTTCCCATGATGTCAAGCAAAGAGGCACTGAGTTTGAAGGTAGGCCTTGAAATACATCCACAGGTACACCTCCAATTGACTCATATGATGTCAATTAGCCTATCAGAAGCTTCTAAAGCCATGACATCATTTTCTGGAATATTCCAAGCTGTTTAAAGGCACAGTCAACTTAGTGTATGTAAACTTCTGACCTACTGGAATTGTGATACAGTGAATTAATTATAAGTGAAATAATTTGTCTGTAAACAATTGTTGGAAAAATTACTTGTGTCATGCACAAAGTTGATGTCCTAAACAACTTGCCAAAACTATAGTTTGTTAACAAGTAATTTGTGGAGTGGTTGAAAAACGAGTTTTAATGACTCCAACCTAAGTGTATGTAAACTTTCGACTTCAACTGTACATTGATTCTTGATATCACTATGTGTTGGCTTGCATAGGTGCAAGAAACCAAATATGTTTTGTCCCCCAAATGGCAGGATAGGCCATGGAAGCAATACTGCCTAAGGTGTAGAGGCTAAAATTGGCTATTTTGATAATCTATTTTGATGTTTGTGCATAGAGTTCTGAAAATGTACCACATACATGCAATTGCACCAAAGGGACTGAAAAAAATAACTAGTAATCAGCCAGGTAAAACAAAACTATATCTTGTGTTCTGAAACATATTGCAGTATCATTGTTTGAGATGAGTGAATGGTCATCCGCTTACCAGGCACAAACCCTGATAATCAGATAGGTAATCACGGATCACACCATAATCACAGGTAAAATATTCCCCAGGGATTTCCTTTAACCATTACACAAAGAACCATTACACAAAGAACAAAAATGCTGCGGGGCATACAAGGAAATGATCTGGAACCAACCCTCAAATTAAGTTAGTCAAGTGTCATTCCCTGCAACAAGGAAGAATGATGGTGAATATCTGCTTCATTTCAAATGACCTTAGTCATGTTTGGAGTTAAGGACCTTAATTTTTTACTCAGAAACTTCCCTGTGGAGGTCATTTCAACAGACTATAGCTAGCTCTGGGGGTCTACCCAATGGACCAATTTGACTTGACAAAAGTAAAGTTTGTGACTTGAAATCAGTGCTTTACGCTACAATCCTAAAGCACATATTTAAATTACAATGCACAAGTTCCTTTGCATGATGTCAATTTCCCTAATTCAAATATTGTGAAGCTGCAATCTTTGAAAAAAGGGTTCCAAAAGGATTACTTGGCTGTCCCCACAGCAGAACCCTTTGAATAACTATTTTGGGTTTCAGGTAGAACGCTTTTGGGTTCCATGTAGAACCCTCTGTGGAAAGGGTTTTACATGGAACCTAAAAAGGTTCTTTAAAGGGTTCTCCCATGGGGAAAGGCAAAGAACCCTTTAATTAAGGTTCTAGATATTTAAAAAAATATTCCTAGACATTACACAGAAGAAATGTAAAGCAAAAAAGAGCGGTGAACTTGTATAAATTGTACTGGTTGTAGGTGCGCCATTACCGAGAAGCTCTGAGTACACAGCAGCTCAAAATAAAGTAATTCATTCATTCTTGTAAGCCCAGACCATGCAGGCATAATCATCACAATCATTTAACTCATGATACTGCAAAAGGGTTCTAGCAGGAAACAGCTGGCTAGAATATAGAGTAAGCACATTAAGTAATATTATCAGTTGATGATCTATTTGGTCAAGGCAAGAAGGAAGAAGGAAGTTGCATACTATTATCATTGGTAGGCCGTATTGTAAATAACAACTTGCCTAGTTCAATCAAAAATAAAATAGCAGATAATAGGGGTGGGGCTTTGCAACATTGACTATAAATAGAACTGTTAGAGAGGGCTCTATCTTCAGACGAGTTTACTTCTCAACAAGACTTCACAACAAGAGTTGGTAAAACAAAGGTAAGATTGAATAAAATACATTTGCTGTATGTTTCTCTTGTCTGATCATCAGGTTATATGCTTGTTTTTCTGATAAAAACATGGTAATTCTGATCCATGCATGAATGTGTTATTAATAGGGATGTCAAATGATTCAAACATTGAATTGATTTAATCGCTGCATTTGCTGTGATTAATCGCAATTAATTGTAAATTATGAATTTGCTCAAACTAAGCTGTATTTTTTCATACAAAAAAATATTACAAGAATATTGACGTCTTGATTTTGTAAGTAACAGTTAGCAAAATGAAGTACATTTAGAAAGCACACTTTCGTTAACCTCAATGTCAACTTATTTTTACATTGTATTGTTGTTTTTAGCTGTATAGATTATGTATTGCGGATGTTTTCAGTGCATTTTCAACTCTTTCAGACAATGCGGTTAATCACAATAAAAAAGTGCAATAAAATTATATAAAGTTAACTCGGGTTAGCTAATTTACTCTGACAGCCCTAGTTTTTAATATGATTATTGTGTGCAAAATGATTTCATTAATTTTTTTGAGAAGTCTCTGTAGTTCTCTCTCACAATTTGAAAAACAGCTAGAAGCAAAAGATTTGCTCATTACATTGAAGAGAGCAGCGTGTTTTTTTAAGGATGGTAAACTGATAAACCTCCCTTTCTGTTTTCTAGAGATGAAGCTGTTTCCCTCCCTCCTAGCATTGGGGCTGTGCCTGATGTTCATCCAGCCAGCACTGTCTACACAGGAAAGTTTGGGTGGCCCTTTCATTCACAGTTCAATAGAGGAGGCAAAGAGACTCGTAGACGAAGCCTACAAGTACTCCAGAGAAAAGTGAGTAAACCTGACAGTTGATCTCTTCAGATGTAGTCGATCATCTCTGTCTTTGTAAAATGAAATGACCAGCACTAGTATCTTACTCCGTATGCAACTAGCACAATTGTCTCACTCAATCAAAGAAACACATTTGCACTAGCTTAGTCTTTCTAATTTTCCAATTCGCTTTAATTGTACCTTTTGTATTTCCTTTAGAAAAGAATAGGTTCACCATTTCTAATTCTCATAAGTTCTTATGATTAGTACAATAAATCGGCCTCTGTACAAAGATTTTAATTCAACTGCAGGAGCTTGTTTCTGTTCAAAACTCTGTCATATTCTTGTCCAGTGGTGGAAAAACTACCCAATTGTCATACTTGAGTAAAAAATAAAGATACCTTGACAGAAAATTATGTCACCAAGTAAAATACTACTTGAATAAAAGTCGAAAAGTATTTGGTTTTATATATACTTAAGTATCAAAAGTAAATGTAAATGCTAAAATACAGTTAAGTATTAAAATGATAAATAATGTACATTCCTTACATTAAGCAAATCAGACAGCACCATTTTCTTTTATTTTTTATTTACAGATAGCCAGGGGCACACTCCAACACTCAGACATCATTTAGAAACGAAGCATTTGTGTTTAGTGAGCCAGATCAGAGGCAGTAGGGATGAACAGGGATGTTCTCTGTTTAGTGAGACTGCCAGATCAGAGGCAGTAGGGATGACCAGGGATGTTCTCTGTTTAGTGAGTCCTCCAGATCAGAGACAGTAGGGATGACCAGGGATGTTCTCTGTTTAGTGAGTCCTCCAGATCAGAGGCAGTAGGGATGACCAGGGATGTTCTCTGTTTAGTGAGTCCTCCAGATCAGAGACAGTAGGGATGACCAGGGATGTTCTCTGTTTAGTGAGTCCTCCAGATCAGAGGCAGTAGGGATGACCAGGGATGTTCTCTTGATAACTGTGTGAATTGGACCATTTTCCTGTACTGCTAAGCATTCAAAATGTAACAAGTACTTTTGGGTGTCAGGGAAAATGTATGGAGTAAAAAGTACATATTTTCTATTGGATTGAATTTAAGTAAAAGTAAAAGTTATCACAAATATAAATAGTAAAGATATGTACAGATTTACCAAAAAACGACTTATGTAGTACTTTAAAGTATTTTTACTTAAGTACTTTACACCACTGTGCTTGTCCATATCTTAGGAGTCTGGAGAGAGTGCGTGGACAGTCCACCAGGCCCTCAGATATCTTGCGTCTCCTGAAACAGCCTGCCAGGGACACGCGCTCTGCTGTCCGGTCTGCAGACTACCTGGAGAACACCTTGAGACTGATCCATGAGAAAGTCCACCGCAACCACAGGCTGCACAAACGCTCGCTCAACGCAACAGGTCAGTTGCACACAAATATACATATGCACATACGCGCCAACACACATACACTCAGACACACACACATACACCCATCCACACACACAAACACATATTTCACATGATTCCTTATTTTTTGTTTCTCAGACCTCCTCACACCACAGGAGCTAAACACCATTGCCCGGTTAACCGGCTGTGCAGCTCGTGTCAGCACACCCTCCTGCCGCACCACACCCAACGTTAACAAGTACCGCACAGCCACCAGCGTCTGCAACAATCTGTAAGAGCACCAGGGCATGGCGGGTATAATACTTTGACACAACAATTTGAAAGCCTTGTGCACAGTAGCTGTATAGGGTGGAATATAAAGGGAAGTGGTCTGTGTAGGTCTGAGGTCTGGCTATGCAGTCATAGGCTGCAGGAGATGTGGCTTTATACAGGTAACTGCCAAAATAAAGGAAACACCAACATAAAGTGTCTTAATAGGGCGTTGGGCCACCATGATCTTCCAGAACAGCTTCAATGCACCTTGGCATATATTTTACAATTGTCTGGAACTCTATTAGAGGGATGTGACACCATTCTTCCACGGGAAAATCCCATCATTTGGTGTTTTGTTGATGGTGGTTGAAAACGCTGTCTCAGGCGCCACTTCAGAATCTACCATAAGGGTTCAATTGGGTTGAGATCTGGTGACTGACTTTGGTTTACATCGTTTTCATGCTTATCAAACCAGTCAGTGCTCTATGGATGGGGGCATTGTCATCCTATATTGGCATAGCCATGGGTGCCAAAATAATTGCCAAAATAATGGCATGCCCAGCATTTTTATACATGACCCTAAGCATGATGGGATTTTAATTGCTTAATTAACTCAGGAACCACACCTGTGTGGAAGCACCGGCTTTCAATATACTTTGTATCCCTCATTTACTCAAGTGTTTCCGTTATTTTGGCAGTTACCTGTACCTTGAGTTTCTCAAGCGAGGTTTCTCGATTCTTACTTGGATTTTATTCCTTCTTATTAGGAAGTATCCTCGTCTGGGAGCCTCAAACACCCCCTTCACTCGTTGGCTGCCTGCTCAGTATGATGATGGGGTCTCTAGACCCAAAAGCTGGGACCCAAACAGGAGCTTCAACAACTTTGTGCTCCCTCTGGTATGATGACAATAAATAGACATAGTTGCAATAACTGCTACTATTTCACCACAAGTTAGATACAAAGTAACATAACTGTATTTCATTGTTCTCCCTCTGCCCTGCTTCCCTCCCTGTGTGCAGGTAAGGGAGGTCTCTAACCGTATCCTGGCAACCAATGACGCCAGTGTAGAGAGCGATCGCGAGTTCACACACATGGTCACTATTTTTGGCCAGTGGAACGACCATGACCTGACATTCACTCCCTCCTCCCCCAGCATCCGCGCCTTCAGCAACGGCCTGGACTGTGATGAGAGCTGTGAACGCTCCGAACCCTGTTTCCCCATACAGGTCAGTCACAGCTCTCACATCACATCCCACAGCCTAACACTTACAGCAGGCACCCCTGGATATCTGGCCCTTTTCTATCCATGGTCCATGGATTATTAGTTCTTCTACCTATGTCGTGTCTTTTCCTACATGACCAGATTCCTCTCAATGACCCACGCTTGCCCACTGGCCCAGACAGCTGCATCCCGGTCTTCCGATCAGCGCCTGTGTGCGGCACAGGAAAGTCTGCTTTCAATTTCGGTGACATGGCCAACAGGAGGGAGCAGATCAATGCCCTGAGTGCCTTCCTGGACTTGGGGCAGGTGTACGGCTCTGAGGAGGGGTTGGCGCATGACCTACGTAATCTCACCAACGATGGAGGCCTGCTGCGTATCAACAACGAGTTCACAGACAACAGACGTGAGTTTCTTCCCTTCTCTGACGTGAAGGGGAACATGTGTGCCACCCGCAGGAGAATCACCAACGACACCAATGCCAAGGAGGTGCCCTGCTTCATTGCAGGTTAGCCTTTCAACTCTGTTTGTCCGAAGAGTAGACCAATGTATATTTAAGTTAAAGTCTAAGACAGAATGATGACAAAAAGCGATAGAACTTTGACTAGAGGAATTCTTTGACTTTCCATGTACAATAGTTGTCCGGATACAGAAAGACAATGTATATGATGTTCATCTCAATCACTATTTGCCCTCACCTGTAAGTCTCTGGCCTCACCTGTAAGTCTCTGTCTGCCAGGTGATGTTCGTGTGAATGAGAACATAGCTTTGACATCCATTCACACAATGTTCTTGCGAGAGCACAACCGTCTGGCCGGTGACCTGCTTCGTCTCAACCCACATTGGGACGGGGAGACACTCTATCAGGAGGCTCGCAAGATCATGGGTGCCTACACCCAGGTACAGTAACAGACTCATATCACCACCCAGGTACAGTAACAGACTGATATCACCACCCAGGTACCAGTAACAGACTGATATCACCACCCAGGTACCAGTAACAGACTCATATCACCACCCAGGTACCAGTAACAGACTCATATCACCACCCAGGTACCAGTAACAGACTCATATCACCACCCAGGTACCAGTAACAGACTGATATCACCACCCAGGTACCAGTAACAGACTCATATCACCACCCAGGTACCAGTAACAGACTCATATCACCACCCAGGTACCAGTAACAGACTCATATCACCACCCGGGTACCAGTAACAGACTCATATCACCACCCCGATACCAGTAACAGACTCATATCACCACCCGGGTACCAGTAACAGACTCATATCACCACCCCGATACCAGTAACAGACTCATATCACCACCCAGGTACCAGTAACAGACTGATATCACCACCCAGGTACCAGTAACAGACTCATAACACCACCCAGGTACCAGTAACAGACTGATATCACCACCCAGGTACCAGTAACAGACTCATATCACCACCCAGGTACCAGTAACAGACTCCCTCCCAGGTGTTTGTGTTTAGGGACTACCTGCCGCACATCGTGGGCCCAGACACCATGGCCCGGCAGCTCGGCCGTTACCCTGGCTACAACGAGATAATTGATCCCAGCATTGCCAACGTGTTTGCGACAGCAGCGTACCGCTTTGCCCACCTGGCCATCCAGCCCACGCTGTCCCGCCTGGACAGCAACAACAAGGAGAATCCCATGTTCCCCAGCGTGCCCCTTTTCAAGGCCTTCTTCACCCCCTGGAGGCTGGTGTTTGAGGGTGAGTGGTGTTGGGTCACATAGGAATGCTTTGCAGACCCCTTTGCCAGTTGTAAACTAATTCACTCTCTGGATTATTAATTAAGCAATAAGGGATGATGGGGTGTGGTATATGGCTAATATACCACGGCTAAGGGATGTTCTTAAGCACGATGCAACGCGGAGTGCCTGGATACAGCCCTTAGCCGTGGTATATTGGCCATATACCACAAACCCCCGAAGTGCCTTATTGCTATTATAAACTGGTTACCAACGTCATTAGAGCAGTAAAAATAAATGTTCTGTCATTTCAGTGGTATACGGTCTGATATACCATGGCTGTCAGCCAATCAACATTCAGGGCTTGAACCACCCAGTTTATAACAGTCTATGAAAGGTAAAAAAAAACATCCTATTCTCTGTCTGTCCTTCTTTAGGTGGTATCGACCCTCTTATCCGTGGTCTGGTAGGTCGCCCTGCTAAGCTGAACACCCAGAACCACATGATGGTGGATGCTCTGAGGGAGAAACTCTTCCAGTTCATAAACCATCTGGCTCTGGACCTGGGCTCCCTCAACATGCAGCGTGGACGTGACCATGGCCTGCCTGGTACACACCTTCCATTTTCCCTCTATACTGTTATACTGATACCACAGATAACACATCTATTCAGTTACACTGATACCACAGATAAACACATCTATACCATTAAACTCATATCCAAAATCAATAATCTTTCTAATTCCTCTCGTCTTCCATATACTGTATCTCTATTGGTCAGTTCCATTCACTTATTATTTCCTTTCTCTTCCCAAACCTAGACTACAACGCTTGGCGTAAATTCTGTGGGCTCTCAACACCTAGTAACCTGGGCGAGCTGGCCGTGGTTCTGAACAACACAGACCTGGCCTTCAGACTGCTGCAGCTCTACGGCACCCCAGATAACATTGACGTGTGGATGGGGGGCGTGGCTGAACCCTTCGTACACAGTGGCCGCGTCGGGCCTCTCTTCGCCTGCCTCATCGCCACCCAGTTCCAGAGGATCCGCCAGGGAGACAGGTGTGTGTGTGAGAGAGAGAGAGAGAGAGAGAGAGAGAGAGAGAGAGAGAGAGAGATGCCCACATCTTGGTGGGCATTGACTGACCTGCATCATGTAAGGTATTTGACATAGCACTGCCAGAGTGCCGTTTTTACTGTTTTTAAAGGTCCAGCGTGTATTTGTCTGCCATAGTATGTGTCTCATATCGCTTGTTGATCCTCAGGCTTTGGTATGAAAACCCAGGCGTCTTCACCTCGGCACAGAGGAAGGCCCTGAAAAATGTCTCTCTGGCTCAGATCATCTGTGACAACACTGGCATTACAGCCGTGTCACGTGACCCCTTCCTCATCCCTGAGGGAAGGAACACACCCATCAAGTGCAACAACATCCAGCAATTAAACCTTAGTGCCTGGAAGGAGAGCGTTTCTACGACCGATCAGAAGCAGCAGGAGTATTCTGACCAGGACAACAAGGTAGTAGATTGAACTACAATATCAGTTAAGGTGTCTTTTAATCCATCCACCCCTCCACCCTCTCTCGCCTCTTCCCTTCTGCCCCTCTCTCCATCTGCCCCTCTCTCCATCCAACCCTCTCTCCAGACATCATCCTATTTTTCTCTATTCCTCTCTAGATCTGATGTGAGCCCCTCCCCCGGACCCCCCCCAGGCCCAGCAGCAACATACGCCATCCAGCAGCTCTCCGCCTTCTCTGTCTAGCTGACCGACAACTTCCTCACACACAACAACGCCATCGTTTTTAGCCAGGTTCTCTACAACAGGCCGAACCGTTACAATACAAAGTCAGGGGTGTTCCTAACCACCAGCACCACATCTGGTGATACCAGTTTTCCTTTAGTTTCTCAGTGTGGACCTGTGGCTTAACAATGAGGTGAATTGTGTCAATGGCCTCAATTCAGACAGCTTCTGCACTTCTTGCAGTTGGTCAAGGTCAATTAACTAGTAAGGGTGTTTGCCATTTTAAACAGGATTTTAAAAAGATTTTATTTGGAATCTTCTATGTTGTTATGCCTTTGTTATTGTGACCTCTTATGTGTTGCTATGACAATCAATCAAGGAGTACTTCATACATTTGTATGTATTGATTTATGCGAAGAAATGTAAAAGACTTGCCTTTATAAAAGCCTTTGGAAACTATAAAGTAATTTTTTCCAAACACATACAATGGCACTAAACGTGGGACTAATGTCAAGCAGCTAGAAGTTCTAGTGGCACATTTTGGATAATTGGGTAATTAGTTTATTATCAACAATCTTAGATTATATTTGTAGCCTATGTTCATGTCAGTTATCATAAGACTTTGCTAATTATAGATTTTGCATACCTTCTGAATGTTGTACTGATTTAAATGTTTACTGCTTGTTATGGAGCATTTCGCTAATATTTTATTTTATTGAAACACTGTATTCATGTTTTATTGCATAAATAAGCACTGCATCAGAAAATGGAAATAAAAAGACTTAAGACAGAAAAATGATTTGTATGGTTGCAAATTATTTGCATGGTGACAGGTAGCCTAGTGGTTAAGAGCGTTGGGCCAGTAACAGTAAAGGTTGCTGGTTTGAATCCTCGAGCAGTCTAGGTGAAACATTTGTCAATGTGCCCTTGAGCAAGGCACTTAACCCTTATTGCTCCTGTAAGTTGCTCTGGATCAGAGCGGCTGCTAAAAGTAAACGGTGTGTTAACCTCTTCTATTCTATGCTGAGTGTTGGTATGAAAAAACAGGTGGCATACTACTACCCTAACCCAGGGGACCCCATTTTGATATATTAACATTCTCACGACCCCAACCATGTGAAAAACAATTCTGTAATTAACAGCCAATGTTTACTTCTTTATTATGGGCTATGGCAGTCAGTTGAAAAACATGTTTTCTCAACTCACCATCACATACTTCTAATGTGGGGCTATAACAGTCAATTACAAATTAGTCTGACATAATGTATCTTATCTCACCACCACTAATGAGATGGGTGTGTCTTGCAGTGATGCCAATTTAGCAATTTTGTTGCTTGATTTAGCAACTTTTCAGACTATCCTGGCAACTTTTTTTTCAAACAGCACCAAGCAACAAAATTAGCTATTTTTCAAAATGTATTTGGAACTTTTAGCAACTTTTGAAAAGTGACTCAAACGCTAAAATGCATTTTCCCTCTAAAACAAAAACGATTTTCTGTGTCACAGACTCATGTCACAACACACGTGCCTGGCTGCAAAAGTACATTGTGAGTGACGTCATCCGCAGGCGCTCAGCTCGTGCACAGCCAGCAACAATTTCAGAAATTGCAAATCATTGTTGGCTGACTGCAGCAGCAGTACAGGTTCGACGAGCCAAACTCAATGAATATAGTTGGTCACAAATGTTTGATCTTGAACAGAACTTACAACATCAATCAACATGTCTCAATCAAAATTGTACAGCCAGAAGTACAGAACAGAGTGGGAGTCTGTGCCTGAACAAATGTCAAATCATATTTTTTGCCGAGATGGCCAGTCAATTTGAGGAACGTTATTGCGTATTCTACGTAATGACGCAGCTTTACGTTATCAAGCAATGACATCACAACGTCATTTAGCAACTTTTAACAACAAATCAACCTGCCTATAGCAATTTACCCTGAAAATGAGTTGGCAACACTGGGATGTATGTCTCAAAGTCAGGGGGTGTGATCGACAGTGCGCACCTCATCTCTGCTGTCACATCCAACCTGGATCGATATTCGTTTTTTAATGCAGACGAGAGCACTGAATCAGAGTACCATGAGTTGTAAAGCTCAGAGGGAAACGGCACAGTATTCCGTTTTAGTCCGGATCCAAAACTCCCTCATAGTGAGCCGTGAATGCGTTGTCTGCAGCATTCGATTTCACTTACCTGCATGTCAACTGAGCAAGGACCACAGTCAAATGGGTTTCGCTGATTCGGTCACTAATCTGTATAATGTTTTTGTATTTCCCATGCATCCTTGCGTTCAGTTCGTTCAGTTTCCCAAATATGTCAGTTACATAGGCAAGGATACACATTTTATTTCCATTTCACAGAAAGTCAACAAACTCTGTTTTTTTTTTACATCCATTGCGAATGACAACTGTTCCTCTCAATTCGAAAAAATATTCCCTCGATAACCACCTAGTCTCGGTGTGAAATAGAACACTGCCATGCTATGATCTCATATATCCACATCGTTTTGCGAACAGGCGTGCGCGATGTAATTTACAAATCTACCTGCTGCGTATCTCTGAGTTCTGCGCTCAACTCTTTTGCCGCCAGTTGCTCTCGGTGTATTCATTATAGCTCAGCGGGTGTATCATATAAGGCGTCCATATGGCATTGGGAGACACATTCATAACTAGAGTGCAGAGGCCTGCCCACCGCCCCGTGCTAGATGGAGCCCCATCTGTGCAAAAGACCACCATTCGATCATATGGAATCTGTTTTTCGTCAATATAGCCACGCAGCACACTGAACATCACTGAGACAGAACAATTTGTCCTCGTGAATAGCATTTTGTCCTCGTCCTAACATCCCCGGGCCGACATATAGTGAACAAAAGTCAATGCATGGGCATGTCGGCCCTCACAGCTAACTTCCATTTGGAGAGCATATGGTGGGGAGTTTTTGAGTTGTTCAGTTTCCTCTTGACTGCTAGCTATAGCATCAATTATTTGTTTCACAGTGTTATCTGACAAAGTTATTGTGAGTTTTTGTGTCTGCCTCCGCACACATTGTTTTCACCATATCAAATGCGACCGGTAATATCAACATCTCTGCAATAGCGTTGCAGGCTCAGCAGGCAGGCTCAGCAGGCAGGCAGGCTCAGCAGGCAGGCAGGCAGGCTCAGCAGGCAGGCTCAGCAGGCAGGCTCAGCAGGCAGGCAGGCAGGCTCAGCAGGCAGGCAGGCAGGCACAGCAGGCAGGCAGGCAGGCTCAGCAGGCAGGCAGGCAGGCAGGCAGGCTCAGCAGGCAGGCAGGCTCAGCAGGCAGGCAGGCAGGCTCAGCAGGCAGGCAGGCTCAGCAGGCAGGCAGGCTCAGCAGGCAGGCTCAGCAGGCAGGCTCAGCAGGCAGGCAGGCAGGCAGGCTCAGCAGGCAGGCAGGCTCAGCAGGCAGGCCCAGCAGGCAGGCTCAGCAGATAGGCAGGCAGGCCCAGCAGGCAGGCTCAGCAGGCAGGCAGGCTCAGCAGGCAGGCAGTCAGGCTCAGCAGGCAGGCAGGCAGGCTCAGCAGGCAGGCTCAGCAGGCAGGCAGGCAGGCAGGCTCAGCAGGCAGGCTCAGCAGGCAGGCTCAGCAGGCAGGCTCAGCAGGCAGGCAGGCTCAGCAGGCAGGCTCAGCAGGCAGCCTCAGCAGGCAGGCTCAGCAGGCAGGCTCAGCAGGCAGGCTCAGCAGGCAGGCTCAGCAGGCAGGCTCAGCAGGCAGGCTCAGTCATTCACCATTGGAATCATTCCAGTGCAACTGTCAAGTGCGGCATTTTCTAAGGGTGCTCTTTGGTTAAAGTATTATTATTGTTTTATTTAACCTTTATTTAAACTTTTAGATTTGAATTATTTTCATTTAGATTTTTAATGTTACAATAATTTTGAGAGACAAAGACGATATTATAATATTTTATTTTTATCAGGATTTTTTAAATTCTCCTGCGACCCCTGTCCTAACCCTATCCCTTTACACAATGAAGAATACTTAACAGTCTTGGTACCCTCCTTAAAATAACACCAATAAGTATCACTGCCTGAAATCAGCATGAAAAAAGGAACATTTCTAAACCAGGTCCAATGCATTGGTGTGGCTGTTTTATTTCAAATGACTTTAGTCATATTGCACTGGACCTTTAAGGCCTTTAACAAGGTTTGCCATTATTCATTTACTCCTGGCCTTTCTGGAAGGTTTGTAGAAAACATGGTATGAAATGAAAGATAAGTTAAAGAGGTGTTTTAAGGAAAATATAGGAAAGCCTGGGTATGAAAATGTTTACCTATTTAATTTCAGACTCCAAGCCATAAACAATAACCAAGCTATTTGTTCAAAATTAAAGAGTCTTTATTCAGGTTGGCTTGCCACCCACAGTTTTGGAAAATGTGGCAGGTTCATGTCATGCCAAATAGTGTCCACCTCCTGAGTGACAATGTGCTAAAACAGGGTCACACAGGGTGTTTCTGGGTAGTCTTATACAAATCTTTGTGGTATCAAAAGTATACACCTCCCACACATGGTTATTGGCTCAAATTGAAGACACCTGTACCATGTCAGATATTGACTTGAAATGTTTTTAAGTTTGAGACACTTTAATATACAACACAGAAGATAAAAACCTCTTGTTTGTTTTATCAGGTGTACATGAAGAGGATTATTCAAAGAAGCTTTATTGGGCAATATTCCACTTCGGTGACCCCTTATTGTCTTGTCAACATGTGCAAAAGAAATGGAGCAGATATCTTATACCAATCTGTCTGTATAGGTTTTTATCCATAACAAAGCCCAGGTGTCCTCTACTACGTAAATAAGCCTTGTCCAAACCAGAACAGCCCACAGTGGCAGGAGCCTATCTGGACAGGACACTAGTCTGTCACCGGGCCTTACACACAATACATCTCTTTAATTCTGAGTGCCAAGCAGGGGCATTAGGTCCCGTTTTTAGTTTTTGGTATAACTCAACCATGAATAACCTCCAACCTTCCAATCTCTTGGCAGACACTTCACCCACAAGGCCACTGAGTTGGTTCCAGGACTTCTTTGTGTAATAAATCTCTCCAAAATGTCAAATGGTGTAAAATATTTCTATCCATTTCAATAACTTACATGAAAGCATTGACATGGCCAAAATGACATTCTTTTATATACAGTGCATTCAGGAAGTATTCAGACCCCTTGACTTTTTCCACATTTTGTTACATTACAGCCTTATTCTAAAATGGATTAATTTGTTTTTTCCCCTTATCAATCTACACACAATACCCCACAAGGACAAAGCAAAAACAGGTTTTTAGATTTTTTTGCAATTCTTTAAAATGTTTAAACTGAAACATCACATTTACATAAGTATTCAGACCCTTTACTCAGTACTTTATTGAAGCACCTTTGGCAGCGATTACAGCCTCTTGTCTTCTTGGATATGACTCTACAAGCTTGGCACATGGGTATTTGGGGAGTTTCTCCCAATCTTCTCTGCAGATCCTCTCAAGCTCTGTCAGGTTGGATGGGAACATCGCTGCACAGCTATTTTCAGGTCTCTCCAGAGATGTTTGATCGGGTTGAAGTCCGGGCAACTCATAGACATTCAAATCAAATTGTATTTGTCACATGCGCCGAACAGTGAAATGTTTACTTACAAGCCCTTAACCAACAATGCAGTTAAGAAAAATACCACCCAAAATTATAATAATAAGGAAAGAGCAGCAGCAAAATAAAAATGTGGAGCCTATATTTTATTTTTATTTTTTTTATTTCACCTTTATTTAACCAGGTAGGCAAGTTGAGAACAAGTTCTCATTTACAATTGCGACCTGGCCAAGATAAAGCAAAGCAGTTCGACAACATACAAAAACACAGAGTTACACATGGAGTAAAACAACATACAATCAATGATGCAGTAGAAAAAAAAACAAGACTATATACAATGTGAGCAAATGATGTGAGATAATGGAGGTAAAGGCAAAAAAATGCCATGGTGGCAGAGTAAATAAAGTATGGCAAGAAAAAACACTGGAAAGGTAGATTTGTAGTTTGAAGAAAGTTAAAAGTTAAAATATAAATAATATGGTGCAAAGGAGCAAAATAAATAAAATAAATAAATACAGTAGGGGAAAAGGTAGTAGTTTGGGCTCAATTAAAGATGGGCTATGTACAGGTGCAGAGATCTGTGAGCTGCTCTGACAGCTGGTGCTTAAAGCTAGTGAGGGAGATAAGTGTTTCCAGTTTTAGAGATTTTTGTAGTTCGTTCCAGTCATTGGCAGCTGAGAACTGGAAGGAGAGACGACCAAAGGAGGAGTTGGCTTTAGGGGTGACCAGAGAGATATGCCTGCTGGAGCGCGTGCTACAGGTGGGTGCTGCTATGGTGACCAGTGAGCGGAGATAAGGGGGGACTTTACCTAGCAGGGTCTTGTAGATGACCTGGAGCCAATGTGTTTGGCGACGATTATGAAGTGAAGGCCAGCCAACGAGAGCATACAGGTCGAAGTGGTGGGTTGTATATGGGGCTTTGGTGACAAAACGGATGGCACTGTGATAGACTGCATCCAGCTTGTTGAGTAGGGTATTGGAGGCTATTTTGTAAATGACATCGCCGAAGTCGAGGATTGGTAGGATGGTCAGTTTTACGAGGGTATGTTTGGCAGCATGAGTGAAGGATGCTTTGTTGCGAAATAGGAAGCCAATTCTAGATTTCACTTTGGATTGGAGATGATTGATGTGAGTCTGGAAGGAGAGTTTACAGTCTAACCAGACACCTAGGTATTTGTAGTTGTCCACAAATTCTAAGCTAGAACCGTCCAGAGAAGTTATGCTGGATGGGCGGGCAGGTGCAGGCAGCGATCGGTTGAAGAGCATGCATTTAGTTTTACTTGTGTTTAGGAGCAGTTGGAGACCACGGAAGGAGAGTTGAATGGCATTGAAGCTCGTCTGGAGGGTTGTTAACACAGTGTCCAAAGAAGGGCCAGAAGTATACAGAATGGTGTCGTCTGCGTAGAGGTGGATCAGAGATTCACCAGCAGCAAGAGCGACATCATTTATGTATACAGAGAAAAGAGTTGGCCCAAGAATTGAACCCTGTGGTACCCCCATAGAGACTGCCAGAGGTCCAGACAGTAGGCCCTCCGATTTGACACACTGAACTCTGTCAGAGAAGTAGTTGGTGAACCAGGCGACGCAATCGTTTGAGAAACCAAGGCTACTAAGTCTGCCGATGAGGATGTGGTGATTAACAGAGTCAAAAGCTTTGGCCAGGTCAATGAATACGGCAGCACAGTAATGTTTCTTATCGATGGCGTTTACGATGTCGTTTAGGACCTTGAGCGTGGCTGAGGTGCACCCATGACCAGCTCTGAAACCAGATTGCATAGCGGAGAGGGTGCGGTGGGATTCAAAATAGTCGGTAATCTGTTTGTTGACTTGGCTTTCGAAGACCTTAGAAAGGCAGGGTAGGATGGATATAGGTCTGTAGCAATTTGGGTCAAGAGTGTCACCTCCTTTGAAGAGGGGGATGACAGCAGCTGCTTTCCAATCTATGGGAATCTCAGACGACACGAAAGAGAGGTTGAACAGGCTAGTAATAGGGGTTGCAATAATTTCGGCAGATAATTTTAGAAAGAAAGGGTCCAGATTGTCAAGCCCAGCTGATTTGTAGGGGTCCAGATTTTGCAGCTCTTTCAGAACATCAGCTGAATGGATTTGGGAGAAGGAGAAATGGGGGAGGCTTGGGCGAGTAGCTGTGTGGGGTGCAGTGCTGTTGAATGCAGTAGGGGTAGTTAGGTGGAAAGCATGGCCAGCCGTAGAAAAATGCTTATTGAAATTCTCAATTATAGTGGGCTTATCGGTGGTGACAGAGTTTCCTATCCTCAGTGCAGTGGGCAGTTGGGAGGAGGTGTTCTTATTCTCCATGGACTTTACAATGTCCCAGAACTTTTTAGAGTTGGAGTTGCACGAAGCAAATTTCTGTTTGAAAAAGCTAGCCTTGGCGTTTCTAACTGCCTGTGTGTATTGGTTTCTAACTTCCCTAAAAAGTTGCATATCGCGGGGGCAGTTCGATGCTAATGCAGAACGCCACAGGATATTTTTGTGTTGGTTAAGGGCAGTCAGGTCTGGGGAGAACCAAGGGCTATATCTGTTCCTGGTTCTAAATTTCTTGAAAGGGGCATGCTTATTTAAGATGGAGAGGAAGGCATTTTTAAAAAATAACCAGGCATCCTCTACTGACGGGATGAGGTCAATATCCTTCCAGGATACCAGGGCCAGGTCGATTAGAAAGGCTTGCTCGTTGAAATGTTTCAGGGAGCGTTTGACAGTGATGAGTGGAGGTCGTTTGACCGCTGACCCATTACGGGTGCAGGCAATGAGGCAGTGATCGCTGAGATCTTGGTTGAAAACAGCAGAGGTGTAATTAGAGGGCACATTGGTTAGGATGATATCTATGAGGGTGCCAGTGTTTGCGGCTTTGGGGTTGTACCTGGTGGGTTCATTAATAATTTGTGTGAGATTGAGGGCATCAAGCTTGGATTGTAGAATGGCTGGGGTGTTAAGCATGTCCCAGTTTAGGTCGCCTAGTAGCACGAGCTCTGAAGATAGATGGGGGGCAATCAGTTCACATATGGTGTCCAGAGCACAGCTAGGGGCCGAGGGGGGTCTATAGCAGGCGGCAACGGTGAGAGACTTGTTTTTGGAGAGGTGGATTTTTAAAAGTAGAAGTTCAAATTGTTTGGGTACAGACCTGGATAGCAGGACAGAACTCTGCAAGCTATCTCTGCAGTAGATTGCAACACCGCCCCCTTTGGTCGTTCTATCTTGTCTGAAAACGTTGTAGTTAGGGATGAAGATTTCACAGTTTTTGGTGGACTTCCTAAGCCAAGATTCAGATACAGCCAGGACATCCGGGTTGGCAGAGTGTGCTAAAGCAGTGAATAAAACAAATTTAGGGAGGAGGCTTCTAATGTTAACATGCATGAAACCAAGGCTATTACGGTTACAGAAGTCATCAAAAGAGAGCGCCTGGGGAGTAGGTGTGGAGCCAGGCACTGCAGGGCCTGGATTCACCTCTACATCCCCAGCGGAGCAGAGGAGAATAAGTATGAGGGTACGGCTAAAAGCTATAAGAATTGGTCGTCTGTGACGTCCAGAATAGAGAGAAAAAGGAGCAGGTGTCTGGGGGCGATAAAATAGCTTCAAGGTATAATGTACAGACAAAGGTATGGTGGGATGTGAGTACAGAGGAGGTAAACCTAGGCATTTAGTGAATATGAGAGAGATATTGTCTCTAGAAACATCATTGAAACCAGAAGATGTCATAGCATGTGTGGGTGGAGGAACTGAGAGGTTGGATAAGGTATAATGAGCAGGGCTAGAGGCTCGACAGTGAAATAAGCCAATAAACACTAACCAGAACAGCAATGGACAAGGCATATTGACATTAAGGAGATATACAGGATATACAGGGTGTTAAGGTACAGAGTCAATGTGGAGGTTATATACAGGGGGTACCAGTACAGAGTGTCAATGTGGATGCTATATAATACAGGGTGTTACGGTACAGAGTCAATGTGGAGGCTATATACAGGGGATACCGGTACAGAGCCAATGTGGAGGCTATATACAGGGGGTACCAGCACAGAGTCAATGTGGAGGCTATATACAGGGGGTACGGGCACAGAGTCAATGTGGAGGCTATATACAGGGTGTTACGGTACAGAGTCAATGTGGAGGCTATATACAGGGTGTTACGGTACAGAGTCAATGTGGAGGTTATATACAGGGTGTTACGGTACAGAGTCAATGTGGAGGCTATATACAGGGTGTTACGGTACAGAGTCAATGTGGAGGTTATATACAGGGGGTACGGGTACAGAGTCAATGTGGAGGCTATATACAGGGTGTTACGGTACAGAGTCAATGTGGAGGCTATATACAGGGTGTTACGGTACAGAGTCAATGTGGAGGCTATATACAGGGTGTTACGGTACAGAGTCAATGTGGAGGTTATATACAGGGGGTACCGGTACAGAGTCAATGTGGAGGTTATATACAGGGGGTACCGGTACAGAGTCAATGTGGAGGCTATATACAGGGTGTTACGGTACAGAGTCAATGTGGAGGCTATATACAGGGGGTACCGGTACAGAGTCAATGTGGAGGCTATATACAGAGGGTACCGGTACAGAGTCAATGTGGAGGCTATATACAGGGGGTACCGGTACAGAGTCAATGTGGAGGCTATATACAGGGTGTTACGGTACAGAGTCAATGTGTAGGTTATATACAGGGGGTACCGGTACAGAGTCAATGTGGAGGCTATATACAGGGTGTTACGGTACAGAGTCAATGTGGAGGTTATATACAGGGTGTACCGGTACAGAGTCAACGTGTATGCTATATACTGGGGGTACCGGTACAGAGTCAATGTGGAGGCTATATACAGGGCGTACCGGTACAGAGACAATGTGGAGGCTATATACAGGGGGTACCGGTACAGAGTCAATGTGGCGGCTATATACAGGGGGTACCGGTACAGAGTCAATGTGGAGGCTGTATACAGGTGGTACCGGTTCAGAGTCAATGTGGAGGCTATATACAGGGTGTTACGGTACAGAGTCAATGTGTGGGGGGCACCGGTTAGTCGAGGTAATTGAGGTAATATGTACATGTAGGTAGAGTTATTAAAGTGACAATGCATAAATAAAAACAGAGAGTAGCAGCAGCGTAAAATGGTGGGGGAGGGGGGGCCGCAATGCAAATCGTCTGGGTAGCCATTTGATTAGATGTTCAGGAGTCTTTTGGCTTGGGAGTAGAAGCTGTTAAGAAGCCTCTTGGACCTAGACTTGGCGCTCCAGTATCACTTGCCGTGCGGTAGCAGAGAGAACCGTCTATGACAAGATTGGCTGGAGTCATTGACAATTGTTAGGGCCTTCCTCTGACACCACCTGGTATAGAGGTCCTGTATGGCAGGAAGCTTGGCCCCAGTGATGTACTGGGCCGTACGCACTACCCTCTGTAGTGCCTTGCGGTCGGAGGCCGAGCAGTTGCCATACCAGGCAGTGATGCAACCGGTCAGGATGCTCTCGATGGTGCAGCTGTAGAACCTTTTGAGGATCTGAAGACCAATGCCAAATCTTTTCAGTCTCCTGAGGGGGAATAGGTTTTGTTGTGCCCTCTTCACGACTGTCTTGGTGTGCTTGGACCATGTTATTTTGTTGGTAATGTGGACGCCAAGGAACTTGAATCTCTCAAAATGCTCCACTACAGCCCGTCAATGAGAATGGGGGCGTGTTCGGTCCCCCATATCCTGTAGTCCACAATCTCTGACCTTCTCCCTATTGGTTCTCTCGTTGTTGTCGGTGATCAGGCCTACCACTGTTGTGTCATCTGCAAACTTAATGATGGAGTTGGAGTCGTGTCTGGCCGTGCAGTCATGAGTGAACAGGGAGTAAAGAAGGGGACTGAGCACGCACCCCTGAGGGGCTCCCATGTTGAGGACCAGTGTGGCGGATGTGGTGTTACCTACCCTTACCACATGGGGGCGGCCCGTCAGGATGTCAAGGATCCAGTTGCAGAGGGAGGTCTTAAGTCCCAGGGTCCTTAGCTTATTGATGAACTTTGAGGGCACTATGGTGTTGAACACTGAGCTGTAGTAAATGAATAGCATTCTCACATACAGTTGAAGTCAGAAGTTTACATACACTTAGGTTGGAGTCATTAAAACTCGTTTTTCAACCACTCCACACATTTCTTGTTAACAAACTATAGTTTTGGCAAGTTGGTTAAGACATCTACTTTGTGCATGACACAAGTAATTTCTCCAACAATTGTTTACAGACAGATTATTTCACTTATAATTCACTGTATCACAATTCCAGTGGGTCAGAAGTTTACATGCACTAAGTTGACTGCCTTTAAACAGCTTGGAAAATTCCAGAAAATGATGTCATTGCTCTGATAGGCTAGTTGCCATCATTTGAGTCAATTGGAGGTGTACCTGTGGATGTATTTCAAGGCCTACCTTCTAACTCAGTGCCTCTTTGCTTGACATCATGGGAAAATCTAAAGAAATCAGCCAAGACCTCCGAAAAAAATTGTAGACCTCCACAAGTCTGGTTCATCCTTGGGAGCAATTTCCAAACGCCTGAAGGTACCACGTTAATCTGTACAAACAATAGTACACAAGTATAAACACCATGCGACCACGCAGCCGTCATACCGCTCAGGAAGGAGACGCGTTCTGTCTCCTAGAGATTAACGTACTTTGGTGCGAAAAGTGCAAATCAATCCCAGAACAACAGCAAATGACCTTGTGAAGATGCTAGAGGAAACAGGTACAAAAGTATTTATAGCCACACTAAAACCAGTCCTATATCGACATAACCTGAAAGGCCACTCAGCAAGGAAGAAGCCACTGCTCCAAACCCGCCATAAAAAGACAGACCACGGTTTGCAACTGCACATGGGGACAAAGATCGTACATTATGGAGAAATGTCCTCTGGTCTGATGAAACAAAAATAGAACTGTTTGGTCATAATGACCATCGTTATGTTTGGAGGAAAAAGGGGAGGCTTGCAAGCCGAAGAACACCATCCCAACCGTGAAGCATGGGGGTGGCAGCATCATGTTGTGGGGGTGCTTTGCTGCAGGAGAGACTGGTGCACTTCACAGAATAGATGGCATCATGAATAGAACAATATTGTGGATATATTGAAGCAACATCTCAAGACATCAGTCAGGAAGTTAAAGCTTGGTCGCAAATGGGTCTTCCAAATAGACAATGACCCCACTCATACTTCCAAAGTTGTGGCAAAACGGCTTAAGGACAACAAAGTCAAGGTGTTGGAGTGGCCATCAAAAAGCCCTGACCTCAATCCCATAGAAAATGTGTGGGTAGAACTGAAGAAGCGTGTGCGAGCAAGGAGGCCTACAAACCTGACTCAGTTACACCAGTTCTGTCAGGAGGAATGTGCCAAAATTCACCCAACTTATTGTGGGAAGCTTGTGGAAGGCTACCCGAAACGTTTGACCCAAGTTAAATAATTTAAAGGCAATGCTACCAAATACTAATTGAGTGTATGTAAACTTCTGACCCACTGGGAATGTGATGAAAGAAATAAAAGCTGAAAAAAAATCACTCTACTATTTTTCTAACATTTCACATTCTTAAAAGAAAGTGGTGATCCTAACTGACCTAAGACAGGGAATTTTTACAAGGATTAAATGTCAGGAATTGTAAAAAACTGAGTTTAAATGTATTTGGCTGAGGTGTATGTGAACTTCCGACTTCAATTGTAGGTGTTCCTTTTGTCCAGGTGGGAAAGGGCAGTGTGGAGTGCAATAGAGATTGCATCATCTGTGGATTTGTTGGGACGGTATGTAAATGGGTGGGTCTAGGGTTTCTGGGATAATGGTGTTGATATGAGCCATAACCAGCCTTTCAAAGCACTTCATGGCTACAGATATGAGTGCTGCGGGTCTGTAGTCATTTAGGCAGGTTGCCTTAGTGTTCTTGGGCACAGAGACAATGGTGGTCTGCTTGAAACATGTTGGTATTACAGACTCAGACAGGGAGAGGTTGAAAATGTCAATGAAGACACTTGCCAGTTGGTCAGCGTATGCGGGTACAGGTCCTGGTTATCCTTCTGACCCTGCGGCCTTGTGAATGTTGACCTGTTTAAAGGTCTTACTCACATCGTCTGCGGAGAGCATGATCACACAGTCGTCTGGAACAGCTAATGATCTCATGCATGTTTCAGTGTTACTTGCCTCGAAGCGAGCATAGAAGTAATTTTGCTCGTGTGGTAGGCTTGTGTCACTGGGCAGCTCGTGTCTGTGCTTCCCTTTGTAGTCTGTAATAGTTTGCAAGCGCTGCTACATCCGACAAGCATCGGAGCCGATGTAGTACGATTTGATCTTAGTCCTATATTGTCCATTTACCTGTTTGATGGTTCGTTGGAGGGCATAGCGGCATTTCTTATAAGCTTCCGGGTTAGAGTCCCGCTCCTTGAAAGCGGCAGCTCTACCCTTTAGCTCAGTGCGGATGTTGCCTATAATCCATGGCTCTGGTTGGGATATGTACATACAGTCACTGTGGGGATAACGTTATTGATGAAGCCAGTGACTGATATGGTGTACTCATTAATGCCATCGGAAGAATCCCGGAACACATTCCAGTCTGTGCTAGAAAAACAGTCCTGTAGCTTAGCATCTGCTTCATCTGACCACTTTTTAATTGACCGAGTCAATGCTGCTTCCTGCTTTAATTTTTCGCTTGTAAGCAGGAGTCAGGATAGAATTATGGTTAGATTTGCCAATTGGAGGGTGAGGGAGAGCTTTGTACGCGTCTGTGTGTGTACTACTGGTGGTCTAGAGTTTTCCCTCTGGTTGCACATTTAACATGCTGGTAGAAATGAGGTAAAACATATTTAAGTTTCCCTGCATTAAAGTCCCCGGCCACTAGGAGCACCACCTCTGGATGAGCGTTTTCCTGTTTGCTTATGGCCGTATAAAGCTCATTTAGTGCGGTCTTAGCGCCAGCATTGGTTTGTGGTGGTAAATAGACCGCTACAAAGAATATAGATGAAAACTCTCTTGTTAGATAGTGTGGTCTACAGCTTATCATGAGAAACTCTACATCAGGCAAGCAAAACCTCGAGACTTAGATATCGAGCACAAGCTGTTGTTTACAAATATACATAAACTTGCCCGAAGCCACTCCACTCTTTTCCTGAAGCCACTCCTGCGTTGTCTTGGCTGTGTGCTTATTGCCGTTGTCCTGTTGGAAGGTGAACCTTCGCGCCAGTCTGAGGTCCTGAGTGTTCTGGAGCAGGTTTTCATCAAGGATCTCTCTGTACTTTGCTCTGTTTATCTTTCCCTCAATCCTGACTAGTCTCCCAGTCCCTGCCGCTGAAAAACATCCCCACAGCATGATGCTGCCACCACCATGCTTCACTGTAGGGATGGTGCCAGGTTTCCTCCAGACTTGACGCTTGGCATTCAGGCCAAAGAGTTCAATCTTGGGTTCATCAGACCAGAGAGTCTTGTTTCTCATGGTCTGACAGTCTTTAGGTGCCTTTTGGAAAACTCCAAGCGGGCTGTCAGGTGCCTTTTACTGAGGAGTGGCTTCCGTCTGCCACTCTACCATAAAGGCCTGATTGGTAGAGTGCTGCAGAGATGGTTGTCCTTCTGAAAGGTTCCTCCCACCTCCCCAGAGAAACTCTGGAGCTCTGTCAGTGGCCATTGGGTTTTTGGTCACCTCCCTGACCAAGGACCTTTTCCCCAGATTGCTCAGTTTGGTCGGGCGGCCAGCTTTAGGAAGAGTCCTGGTGGTTCCAAACTTCTTCCATTTAAGAATGACGGAGTCCAATGTGTTCTTGGGGACCTTCAATGCTACAGAACCTTTTTGGTAGCCTTCCTCAGATCTGTGCATTGACACAATCCTGTCTCGGAGCTCTACGGATAATTCCTTCGACCTCATGCCTTGGTTTTTGCTCTGACACGCACTGTCAACTGGGGGACCTTGTATAGACAGGTGTGTGCCTTTCCAAATCATGTCCAGTCAATTAAATTTACCACAGGTGGACTCCAATCAAGTTGTAGAAACATTTCAAGGATGATCAATGGAAACAGGATGCACCTGAGCTCATTTTCGAGTCGCATAGCAAAGGGTGTGATTATTATGTAAATAAGGTATTTGTTTTTTCATACATTTGCAAAAGTTTCTAAAAACCTGTTTTCAGTTTGTCTTCATGGGGTATTGAGTGTATATGTATGAGGGGGAAAAAAATCTTTAATACAATTTAGAATAAGGCTGTATAACGTAAGAAAATGTGTTAATACAGTGCATTTGGAAAGTATACTGTACAATACCTTCATGTTTTCATGAGTGTTTGAGTTTAGGTCCATAACTGGCCTCTGTCTGCTTTTATGGTAAGGAAACCTTTCAACGTTTTTGTGCCAGGGACCGGCGAGATATATCCTCCTTCCTCTGGGTACTTATTAAAAAAAAAACATGTTTTTCTTTAGATCTACTACCCTAACAAAGTTTTAAAATAGCTTGATTGTCCATTTTATTACTATCAGAAACAAGTGTATAAATTATTTGATTAAACATGGATTTGACCTTACTGCCATTACATCATTAAATGCCCTAACTGTTGGTGTTTTTATTTTATTTCACCTTTATTTAACCAGGTAAGCTAGTTTGAGAACAAGTTCTCATTTACAACTGCGACCTGGCCAAGATAAAGCAAAGCAGTGCGACATAAACAACAACACAGAGTTACACATGGAATTAACAAGCGTACAGTAAATAACACAATAGAAAAAAATAGTCTATATAAAGTGTGTGCAAATGGCGTGAGGAGGTAAGGCAATAAATAGGCCATAGTAGTGAAGTAATTACAATTTAGCAAATTAACACTGGAGTGATAGATGAGCAGATGATGATGTGCAAGTAGAAATACTGGTGTGCAAAAGAGCAGAAAAGTAAATAAAAACAATATGGGGATGAGGTAGGTCGTTGGATGGGCTATTCACAGATGGGCTATGTACAGCTGCAGCGATCGATTAGCTGCTCAGATAGCTGATGCTTAAAGTTAGTGAGGGAGATATGGGTCTCCAACTTCAGCGATTTTTGCAATTCGTTCCAGTCATTGGCAGCAGAGAACTGGAACGAAATGCAACCAAAGGAGGTGTTCGCTTTGGGGATGACCAGTGAGATATACCTGCTGGACCGTGTGCTACGGGTGGGTGTTGTTATCGTGACCAGTGAGCTGAGATAAGGCGGAGCTTTAGCTAGCATAGACTTATAGATGACCTGGAGCCAGTGGGTCTGGCGACAAATATGTAGCGAGGGCCAGCCAACTAGAGCATACAGGTCGCAGTGGTGGGTGGTATAAGGGGATTTGGTGACAAAACGGATGGCACTGTGATAGCAAACCGGATGCAGTCTGAGTAGTGTTGGAAGCTATTTTGTAAATTACATCGCCGAAGTCGAGGATCAGTAGGATAGTCAGTTTTATGAGGGTATGTTTGGCAGTGTGAGTGAAGGAGGCTTAATTACGAAATAAGAAGCCGATTCTAGATTTAATTTTGGATTGGAGATGTTTAATATGAGTCTGTAAGGAGAGTTTAGTCTAACCAGACACCTAGGTATTTGTAGTTGTCCACATATTCTAAGTCAGAACCAACCAGAGTAGTGATGCTAGTCGGGCGGGCGGGCGCGGGCAGCGAACGGTTGAAAAGCATGTATTTGGTTTTACTAGCGTTTAAGAGCAGTTGGAGGCCACGGAAGGAGTGTTGTATGGCATTGAATCTTGTTTGGAGGTTAGTTAACAGTGTCTAAACAAGGGCCAGATGTATACAGAATGGTGTCGTCTGCGTAGAGGTGGATCAGTGAATTACCCGCAGCAAGAGCGACATCGTTGATATATACAGAGAAAAGAGTTGGCCATAGAATTGAACCCTGTGGTACCTCCAGAGACTGACAGAGGTCCGGACAACAGGCCCTCCGATTTCACACACTGAACTCTATCGGAGAAGTCGTTGGTGAACCAGGCGAGGCAGTCATTTGAGAAACCAAGGCTGTTGAGTCTTCCGATAAGAATATGGTGAATGACAGAGTCGAAAGCCTTGGCCAGGTCGATGAAGACGGCTGCACAGTACAATCTTTAATCGATGGCAGTTATATCGTTTAGTACCTTGAGCGTGGCTGAGGTGCACCCATGACCGGCTCGGAAACCGGATTGCACAGCGGAGAAGGTACGGTGGGATTCGAAATGGTCAGTGATCTGTTTATTAACTTGGCTTTCGAAGACTTTAGAAAGGCAGGGTAGGATGGATATAGGTCTATAATAGTTTGGGTCTAGAGTGTCACCCCCTTTGAAGAGGGGGATGACCGCGGCAGCTTTCCAATCTTTAGGGATCTCGGACGATACGAAAGAGAGGTTGAACAGACTGGTAATAGGGGTTGCAACAATGGCGGCGGATAATTTTAGAAAGAGAGAGTCCAGATTGTCTAGCCCAGCTAATTTGTACAGGTACAGGTTTTGCAGCTCTTTCAGAACATCTATCTGGATTTGGGTGAAGGAGAAATGGGGGAGGCTCGGGCAAGTAGCTGCGGGGGGTGTGGAGCTGTTGGCCGGGGTAGGGGTAGCCAGGAGGAAAGCATGGCCAGCTGTAGAGAAAGCTTATTGAAATTCTCGATTATCGTGGATTTATCGGTGGTGACAGTGTTACCTGGCCTCAGTGCAGTGGGCAGCTGCTCTTATTCTCCATGGACTTTACAGTGTCCTAAAACTTTTTGGAGTTAGAGCTACAGGATGCAAATTTCTGTTTGAAAAAGCTAGCCTTTGCTTTCCTGACTGACTGTGTATATCGGTTGACTTCCCCGAACAGTTGCATATCGCAGGGACTATTCGATGCTATTGCAGTCCGCCACAGGATGTTTTTGTGCTGGTCAAGGGCAGTCAGGTCTGGAGTGAACCAAGGGCTATATCTGTTCTTAGTTCTACATTTTTTGAAAGGGGCATGCTTATTTAAGATGGTGAGGTAATTACTTTTAAAGAATGAACAGGCATCCTCGACTGACGGGATGAGGTCAATATCCTTCCAGGATACCCGGGCCAGGTCGATTAGAAAGGTCTGCTCGCATTAGTGTTTTAGGGAGCGTATGGCAGTGATGAGGGGTGGTCGTTTGACCTCGGACCCATAGCGGATGCAGGCAATGATCGCTGAGATCCTGATTGAAAACAGCAGGGGGGTTGTATTTGGAGAGAAAGTTGGTCAGGGTAATATCTATGAGGGTGCCCATGTTTACAGATTTAGGATTTAAATAACAAAGATGTCAAATCAGGTAGCCCACATTTCAATCTGAAGGATTAATGGTTTGTATTGACTGAAGTGAGTGCACAACATATGATTACCATTTAGCACACTTATCCAGAGACTCTAAATGGAGCGCAGGTTTTGACCATAAACTGAAGGTAGGTAGGGGCTATAACCCTTGCTGCACAGTAGGCAAGCATCAGGGTCTGAAACTGGATGCATGCTTCTACTTGGAGCCAGCGGTGAATGCAGGGGGGGGACTTGACACCAGGCACGCTGTGGCGTTCTGGTTGAGTTACTGGGGTATGATGACACCGGAGCTAGGAGCCCAGCCAGCACAGAGTTACTGTAATCTAGACGTGAGATAAATCTGGGTTATTCTAGACATATAGTGTCTGGACTAGGAACACAACATACTTTGATAAATCACACACATAAAAAATAAAAAAAAGAACTCAAAGGCCAAATCAAAATAATTTATTTTTTTGGGTGACATTTCATACATAGTTCTAGAATTTAGTGTCTCAAACACTTAAAAATCGATCCGTTGCTATATTTGCTTGTTGCCACCCCAAACCCCAAATTTACAGAAGAATTCTACTGAAAACATTATGGAGTCAAAAAAAAAAAGGAAAAAAAAAGAAATATTCCTGTAGATTTTCAAGCTTGTCAACATTAATATCATTACCATATGCTTCTAAAATTCTTTCACATTACTTGAACAGTAAGATTCTTTTTAAAAACAAGTTAGTGCATCACCACACTACATCACTAGCTGCTCACAACTCGTTCATGAATAAACAGCCTCTGAGTGATTAACTCAATTATAAATGGCATTACTAAACCCAAAGTCAATGCATCAAGTATTTCTCTCAGCTGAAATCTCAAACAATATACAAAATGTCATCATCTGCGTGCTTCTTTGTCAATTCGCTCTACCTCTCTCTCTCACACACACACACACACACACACACACACCTTGGGGAAACCAGCCAACCAACAGTAGGATTAAAATAAATAAAATTTAAGAAGTAAATGTTATACAGTCCAAACTGAAAATCCTCATGTCAAATTTCTGTCTGTTTTTATCCAATTTTAGAACTGCAAACTCACCCTAAAAACAAAACAATATGGTGGTAGATACCCATCTTTGACAAAAGCCAGCCTCCCTTCCTCTGGATGTTCAGCATTAGAACCAATACATTCTTCATCACACGGCTCTAGCAAAGGGTTAATAATAATAATAATACCATACAGCATAGGATACTACATCTCTTCAGTTCAACTGGGACAAAGAGTTTCCCCCCTGAAGGACTACATTACTAAGCCGACCTCTCAACTCCGTGTTCATCCCAAATGGCATCCTGGTCCCTATATAGTGCAATACTATTGACGAGGGCCCTGGTCAAAAGTTAGGGCACTATATAGGGACTAGGATGCCATTTGGGACATAGAAGCTTACCCTACCACGTCAACTAGAACTATAGGCAGCTGGCACATAGCACATGAAAATGGTCTGATTGTTTAACCCTTTACTTGGCTGCCAAATCTACTATATAGGCTAGCTAAATCCATCTCTGTTAACAGCACTCTTTAGCCCAGGGTTCCCAAACGCGGTCCCGGGTGCACATCCTGGTTTTTGCCCTAGCACTACACAGCCAATTGAAATGACTCATCATCAAGCTTTGATGATTTGAAATCAGCTGTGTGGTATTAGAATAAAAACCGAAACGTGCACCGGGGGGGGGGGCAGGACTGAGTTTGGGAAACACTGCACTACCCCTACTTCAATCATACTTCTAAACCATATTTTTTAAATTTATTTTTACAATACACAAAAATGTGTTGCTAAACCTGAATATTCTGCATTGATGTAGGGAGAAACCAAAACAGATCTCGCCAAGACCATTCAGGCCAACTTGTCAACCTAAGCAGTCAGGTTTGACCACATCACCCTTTCAGCCTGGTCCCAGATCTATTTGTGCTCTTACCAACCCCATTGTTGTCAATGTCAAGCCAAACATGACAATTCCATAAGGCAGAAACAGACTGGCATCCATCAACATATATTTCCTAAGTTTCCAAATACAAACATATCAGGAAATGAAGATAACGAGATGAAAGAACTTGAAAATGAACAGGTTTGGACCAGGAAACTGCGATCTAAACAGGCTGAGGAGTGCTCTTACCCCAAGTGGACCTCAGTTTGCAACAACAAAGCAGAGTCACATACAGTTAACTGACAAAATAATGGAAACACTTGAGTAAATGAGATCAACACCGGTGTGGTTCCTGAGTTAATTAAGCAATTAACCTCCCATCACGCTTAAGGTTGAGTAAATAAATGCTGGCCAGGCCATTCTTTTGGCTACCATGGCTACGCCAATATAGGATGACAATGCCCCCATCCATAGAGCACTGACAATGTAAACCATATGCCATGGCTGTCAGTCACCAGATCTCAACCAAATTAAACACTTATGGTAGATTCTGGAGTGGCGCCTGAGACAGCGTTTTCCACCACCAACCAAACACCAAACTAGGAATTTATTGTGGAATAATGGTGTCACATCCTTCCAATACAGTTCCAGACACTTGTAGAATCAATGCCAATGTGCACTCAGTCTTTTCTGGCAGATCATGGTGGCCCAATGTCCTATTAAGGCTACAGCCTTCCCCGTAGCTCAGTTGGTAGAGCATGGTGTTTGCAACACCAGGGTTGTGGGTTCGATTCCCACGGGGGGCCAAGTACGAAGAAAAAAACAAAAAATGTATGAAATGAAAATGAAATGTATGCGTTCACTACTGTAAGTCGCTCTGGATAAGAGCGTCTGCTAAATGACGTAAATGTAAAATGTAACTTTGTTGGGGGTTTCCTTTATTTTGTCAGTTACCTGTATATGCCACAGACAGCTCGGGGGGGGGGGGGGGGACAAGCATAAAACTATAACTTGATTATTACCAATTATTTTGGTTGAATTCTTTACTGATAACATAGGTGAGCCAATCATTAAACAACGCTCAAATCATCTTTAACATTTTTCATGAATAAACATTAAGAGGATCATGTCTAACTGGCCAATTTCAGGTAGTTGATTCTTGAATCCCAATGAGCTATTCATTTGTTCCATGAAAACCAGTGAACTGAACTGTAGCACTGTCCCAATCGGTTTGCTTAGCAACAAGAGAGGCATAAAACAGATATCTCAATCAATCACATCTTATTTCAGTCAGTCATTCATCCTTGCCGAACGTACACAAAAGAAAAAAATAAGATATTGTCGTTGTTAGTGATATCTTTGTTATGTACACAACATATGCATGTATGTTAAGTTCTATAGTGCATATGTTCCTTGTAGATCAACATCTATTGTTTAAAATCTAAAGGGCCTTAATACAGGGCCCAGTGTGCAACCTCTCCCCAGGCAGAGTAGCAAAGGAAACTAACTCCAAATAAATCACTGATTTTAAATTCTGCTAATAAGATTTGTTTACGAGGCCTAAATTATATATTTTTCCTTTTTCAAATCACTCCGAAAGATAGTTGATACTTGTTTAGAATGTTGGTTCTTTCTCCTGGATGTCCCTAGTCTTCCATTTAACTACATTAGCTAATTCATTTTCTTTCTTTCTCTGGGACAATGTTCCAGGAGGTGAGGGGTGGGGGGGTTACCACTAAGGTTGTTGCTTTTATATGCATTGATTTTCTATATATATATATATATATATATATATATATATCCACATATATATGTCACACTTTTGTTTGTTTGTTTGTTTGTTGTCAGTCATATCAGAAGTTTTACTTTGGCGATACCGGGGGGATGTTCTGCTCTTTGCCAGTGTGTCGGGGGCCTCCTTGGGGGGAGCTGCGTCGGGCCAGTTGGGGACCCCGTCTCTGTTCATGGAACTTGAGGCCCCCCTGTCTGGGGGGTCCATTGTTGCGGTAGTACCGTCCATCCCGAGAGTCACGGTCTCGATGGTCACGATCACGTGGTCGGCTCTCCTTGCACTCCCAGCCCCCATCCCTCTCTCTCTCCTGGGCCTTGTCCTGCCGGTCTCCCCTGGTGTGGTCTTCTGGGCTGGCGGTAGAGCTGGATCCTGGCTCCTCTGCCTTGTTGACGCGCTGCTCACGCAGCGGCTGGGCTGGTGTGGAGGAGGCTGGGGGGCCTGGAGGGGGGGCTCGCTGGCACACCTCGGCATAGCTGAGCTTGCGGGGCTCCTGAACGAGAGACAGAAAAAATACAAATGAGTTAACAGATGTAGATGTTTGGGCTAAGGTTAGAGAAGGGAAATCAATTACGTTTCATAAGACAAAGAAGCAATCCTTATGTAACACAGATCCATCATGTGTAAATGGCTAGAGTAGAGGTCCCGTATGATCCATGGCGTCTTACCAGTGGTGCAGGGGTAGTAGTGGTGGAGGCCAGGGTGCTCGGGGTAGCTGGTGTAGAGGACACTGTGCTGGGTTGGGGCTTGGGGCCAGGCACAGCTGGCTGTGTGGAGGGGGGTCCGGTTGGGTTGGCCCCAGAGGTAGCAGGTCTATGTGGGGTGACTTTGGGGGCTGAGGGCTCTGCCACCCTATCCCACTTCTTCTCCTGATGTGGTACACTACAGAAGAAAATTAAAAACTCCATTAGGACTGAGGCAGACCTGTACCTCCCTATTTGACCTCTACATATTATGATTGTAGTCAATTCAACCGTTACATGAAAATGCTAAGGAGCAGAATGACCAGCTGATAAGTAGAATACTTTCCACTCGTAGGACTTCAATTAGTCTCTAAACAAAGAGCACGTGAAATGACAGGACAACTGTGACCCTGAAAAAAAATGAGCCGACTTCAGCCTGTTTCCTTACCTGGGGGCTGGGACAGGGCTGGGGGGTGCGTGAGGGTGTACAGCAAGTTTGGCTGTAGGCTGAACAAGACTAGACACAGACACTGCCTCCTCATGTCCTGAGGCTGGGCCGGCACTCACTTCCTTGTTGGCTAGTTCCGTTGTCTACAGAGAGGAGGGCACACTGACGTGAGCATATGACTTGATCTGCATGTGTAACTCCCATTTTTCATTCGTGTGTCAACGTGTGATTTATACAACAGTCGGAGTTAAGTGTATCCATCTCAGTATTAAGGTATGAACAACCACATGGATCCAGTGTTTACCTTGTCCCTGTTCAGTCCTCGCACCACATCAGACATCCTGTTCTCCAGTAGGGGCTCTCCCTGGGTACTGGCCACACAGCCCGGCAGCGGGGGGAAACTAGTAGTAGCCAGGTCAAACTTAGGGGGCGCCACCTTTACCTCAGCCAGAGGGATGGGTCTCTGGAAGGACCAAGAGAGAACATTATAAACATGTTAATGCCCTCAACGAGGAAATTCATTATGCACCATAAAACTCAAATGTACAGCCACACAATGTAACAGACATTAAACCATAAGCTTAAAAACAACAGACAATGCACCAGGAAGTAGATAACCGGTTTGGTCCTAATTAAATACGTTATTCAAAAGCTAACTCGACATTATTACTGTAGTTCATTTTGTAACATTACCGTGATCCGCTCGTCCTCTCTCCTCCTTCGCGTGCCTCTGTATGTCGTCCTTCTGTAATGGAGGACAGAAGAGATGCTTCTCTTTTAGAGATGGTGCTGAAATTTGTACACTTGGTTCTCTGTAAACTGGTTGGTTTTACATTCTCCATTTCAGACCTTCAGATCTCATAATCTTAGCGCTCATCGGGACAGGTGCAGAAGATAATAGCTTCGGGGAGAGGAGGAGAAGAGGTAGAGAGGAGGAGCAGAGGTACAGGAGAAAGAATCCCAAAGCCATTCTCACTCCACAGCCTGATTTCCCTCCTGTGCATCAAGTTGTCATCACTAGGTCTGAGATGACTCAAAGGAATTCACCACTTCAAAAACCCAACTTCATTGTTCCAATGGGGGGGGGGACAATACCTCACTGTGTGTTACGTTTTTACCAGTTAAAACACCAAGGTTAATAATAGTGTCAGCCTCACCTTCCGCGTACAGACATGCTTCCGTCATCGTTGGGGTCCGAGGAGGTGGAGGAGAGGTGGGGGAAGGTTGAGATTGGGTCCGGAGGTGTCTGGGTCTGCAGGGGCCCAGGGTTGGTGGTGGGGGGCTGAGGGCTCCTCAGGCCAGTCAAGCTCTCCAGGGGGACAGGGGCCACTTCACCTGGTCTCCCCACCTGGGGTTTCACATGGTTCCTGGAGGACGAAGGAGATGTGATAACAGATCCGACCAGGTTTAGATACATCTGGGTCGTATTCAATAGGCCCCAAACACAAAACTGACAAACAGGGAGGGACTTCCAGTACTAAACCAAAAAGAAAAATGTAATTGTTGCAAACTGTTTTACTACGGTGTGCCCTAATGAATACGACCCAGAGTTAGAGGCTAATCTTGGCACAACTGGGACGGGAATATGTGGTGGGCAATAAAATAATAGCATGCAGTATGTTGGCCAACTCCTGATGACAAATACAGAGGCAAGCAAAGAAAACCACAAAAAGATGAACTTGGTAAGAGAGTATTACAATACTTCCTCTTTTCCCCTTCCTTCCATTGGTTCGTTTTTTCCAATCCATACTTGAAGACCTTCAGATTTCAATCTTAGCACTCATTGGGACAGATATAGATAAATAAATTCAATGAGAGGGAGAGGACCAGACCTAATCTCTACAGCCTGCACTTCCTCTATGAACATCAATTCTTTCATCTTAAGGTCCAACCAGTGTTTGCATAAAAGTACAATAGAACGTGACACTTTCATTGTGTGTTCCTGCTATGGTCGGATTCTTAGAAATGTAAACTCAGCAAAAAAAGAAAATGGCCCTTTTTCAGGACCCTGTCTTTCAAAGATAATTCATAAAAATCCAAATAACTTCCAAGCTTTTCATTGTAAAGGGTTTAAACACTGTTTCCCATGCTTGTTCAAACAACCATAAACAATAAATAAACATGCACCTGTGGAACGGTCACTATGACACTAACAGCTTACAGACGGTAGGCAATTAAGGTCACAGTTATGAAAACTTAGGACACTAAAGAGGACTTTCTACTGACTCTGAAAAACACCAAAAGAAAGATGTCCAGGGTCCCTGCTCATCTGTGTGAACGTGCCTTAGGCATGCTGCAAGGAGGCATGAGGACTGCAGATGTGGCCAGGGAAATAAATTGCAATGTCCGTCTTGTGAGACGCCTAAGACAGCGCTACAGGGAGACAGGACAGACAGCTGATCATCCTCGCAGTGGCAGACCACGTGTAGCAACACCTGCACATGATCGGTCCATCTGAACATCACACCTGTAGGACAGGTACAGGATGACAACAACTGCCTGAGTTACACACTCACAATCCCTCCATCAGTGCTCAGACTCTCAGCCTATTGCGGACAGAGGCTGGACTGAGGTCTTGTAGGCCTGTTGCAAGGCAGGTCCTCACCAGACATCACCGGCAACAACGTCGCTTATGGGCACAAACCCACCGTCGCTTGGCCAAACAGGACTGGCAAAAAGTGCTCTTCACTGACGAGTCGCGGTTTTGTCTCACCTGGGATGATGGTCGGATTCGCGTTTATCGTTGAAGGAATGAGCTTTACATCGAGGCCTGTACTCTGGAGCGGGATCAATTTGGAGGTGGAGGGTCCGTCATGGTCTGGGGCGGTGTGTCACAGCATCAACAAACTGAGCTTGTTGACATTGCAGGCAATCTCAAACGCTGTGCTTTACAGGGAAGACATCCTCCTCCTTCATGTGGTACCCTTCCTGTAGGCTCATCCTGACATGACCCTCCAGCATGACAATGCCACCAGTCATACTGCTCGTTCTGTGCGTGATTTCTGGCAAGACGGCAGTCAGTGTTCTGTCATGGCCAGCGAAGAGCCCGGATCTCAATCCCATTGAGCACGTCTGGGACCTGTTGGATCGGAGGGTGAGGGCTAGGGCCATTCCCCCCAGAAATGTCCGGGAACTTGCAGATGCCTTGGTGGAAGAGTGGGGTAACATCTCACAGCAAGAACTGGCACATCTGGTGCAGTCCATGAGGAGAAGATACACTGCAGTACTTAATGCAGCTGGTGGCAACACCAGATACTGACTGTTACTTTTGATTTTGACCCCCCCTTTGTTCAGAGATACATTATTCCATTTATGTTATTCACATGTCTGTGGAACTTGTTCAGCTTATGTCTCAGTTGTTGAATCTTATGTTCATACAAAATATTTACACATGTTAAGTTTGCTGAAAATAAAAGCAGTTCACAGTGAGAGGACATTTCTTTTTTTGCTGAGTTTATTTATTAAAAAGCAGTGGATGCATTTCTCAATGTAAACCACCAAACACTATTAAAAAGTGGTTTCCTGTACCAGTTCTCCAGCTCAAATTAGATTACTTTTTAATTCAGGTTGAAATGGCAGTTGACAAATGAAAATGTACCAGACAAATATTTTAGACTGACCAAATCTCAATTCCCCTGGCTACAGCAGCTAGTGGTCTTATTTATACAGTCATCATATGAATCAGATGTCATAGGATCTCACTCACTTCTTAGTAAAGGACATACAGCGAGAGAAAAAAGCATTTGATCCCCTGCTGATTTTGTACTTTTGCCCACTGATAAAGAAAGTCTATAATTTTAATGGTAGGTTTATTTGAACAGTGAGAGACAATAACAAAAAAAATCCAGAAAAACGCATGTCAAAAATGTTATAAATTGATTTGCATTTTAATGAGGGAAATAAGTATTTGACCCCCTCTCAATCAGAAAGATTTCTGTCTCCCAGGTGTCTTTTATACAGGTAACGAGCTGAGATTAGGAGCACACTCTTAAAGGGAGTGCTCCTAATCTCCGCTTGTTACCTGTATAAAAGACACCTGTCCACAGAAGCAATCAATCAGATTCCAAACTCTCCACCATGGCCAAGACCAAAGAGCTCTCCAGGGATGTCAGGGACAAGATTGTAGACCTACACAAGGCTGGAATGGGCTACAAGACCATGGCCAAACAGCTTGATGAGAAGGTGACAACAGTTGGTGCGATTATTCGCAAATGGAAGAAACACAAAAGAACTGTCAATCTCCCTTGGCCTGGGGCTCCATGCAAGATCTCCCCTCGTGGAGTTGCAATGATCATGAGAACGGTGAGGAATCAGCCCAGAACTACACGGGAGGATCTTGTCAATGATCTCAAGGCAGCTGGGACCATAGTCACCAAGAAAACTATTGGTAACACACGACGCCATGAAGGACTGAAATCCTGCAGCGCCCGCAAGGTCGCTCTGCTCAAGAAAGCACATATACATGCCCGTCTGAAGTTTGCCATTGAACATCTGAACGATTCAGAGGACAACTGGGTGAAAGTGTTGTGGTCAGATGAGACCAAAATGGAGCTCTTTGGCATCAACTCAACTTGCCGTGTTTGGAGGAGGAGGAATGCTGCCTATGACCCCAAGAACACCATCCCCACCGTCAAACATGGAGGTGGAAACATTACGCTTTGAGGGTGTTTTTCTGCTAAGGGGACAGGACAACTTCACTGCATCAAAGGGACGATGGACTGGGCCATGTACCGTCAAATCTTGGGTGAGAACTTCCTTCCCTCAGCCAGGGCATTGAAAATGGGTCGTGGATGGGTATTCCAGCATGACAATGACCCAAAACACACAGCCAAGGCAACAAAGGAGTGGCTCAAGAAGAAGCACATTAAGGTCCTGGAGTGGCCTAGCCAGTCTCCAGACCTTAATCCCATAGAAAATCTGTGGAGGGAGCTGAAGGTTCGAGTTCCCAAACTTCAACCTCGAAACCTTAATGACTTGGAGAAGATCTGCAAAGAGGAGTGGGACAAAATCCCTCCTGAGATGTGCGCAAACCTGGTGACCAACTACAAGAAACGTCTGACCTCTGTGATTGCCAACAAGGGTTTTGCCACCAAGTACTAAGTCATGTTTTGCAGAGGGGTCAAATACTTATTTCCTCATTAAAATGCAAATCAATTTATAACATTTTTGACATGGGTTTTTCTGGATTTTTTAGTTGTTATTCTGTCTCATTGTTCAAATAAACCTACCATTAAAATTATAGACTGATCATTTCTTCGTCAGTGGGCAAACGTACAAAATCAGCAGGGGATCAAATACTTTTCCCCCCCTCACTGTATGTATTTGGTAACATGACTACATTACCAAAGTACAGCTGTAATAATGAAACGTCTAAATTAAACTTAAGAGATAAATGAAGAGAAACCAGACGGATGGATGGTCAGGATGATGAGAGAAACAGTTGACTAAATGGAGGGCTAGGTCACTTAACCTAACTATGATCTGGCCCATATACTATAGCTCATATAAACAGCGTCTAAACATAAGTTACGTCAAATGAATTAACAAATCCTAGCTGTCCATTGTGCAAGAACATACTGTATCTTAACATTGATAACGCTAAAGGTAATGAGATGTTATGAACTTACATATCTTGCTCTTAGAGCCAAGGCTTGGGCCCAGTTCTAGATTTAGCCATTAGGTTGTAGACTGGTATGGTAAGAGATGGGTTAAAACTGAACTGTTATGAACTGACAAAGCGATGAAGCTGATTCTAGACAGTATAATGGCTGTACCTGAAGGTATTTATTACTTTCTTTCTTGAATAGAGGGGGACACTGTGGGGACAGACCGTAAGAGAACAGGGAGTGGTTCAGTCAGTAATACCCATAAACTATTCATATGGAAATGCATCCTCTCTGGTTTTATGGAAGCCTAAATGGCGTATACACTGCATTCAGAAAGTATTCAGACCCCTTGACTTAGTCCACATTGTTAAGTTACAGCCTTATTCTAAAATGTATTAAATAATTTTTTCCCCCCCTCATCAATCTACACACAATACCCCATAATGGCAAAGCAAAAACAGGTTTAGATATTGTTTTATATAAAATATCACATTTAAATAAATATTCAGACCCTTTACTCATTACTTTGTTTTAGCACCTTTGGCAGCGATTAGTCACGATTCTTCTTGTGTATGATGCTACAAGCTTGGCACACGTGCATTTGGGGCGTTTCTCCTATTCTTATCTGCAAATACTTTGAAGCTCTGTCAGCTTGGATGGGGAGCGTTGCTGCACAGCCATTTTCAGGTCTCTCCAGAGATGTTCGATCGGGTTCAAGTCTGGGCTCTGGCTGGGCCACTCAAGGACATTTCAGAGACTTGTCTCGAAGCCACGCCTGCATTGTCTTGTCTGTGTGCTTTGGGTCGTTGTCCTGTTGGAAGGTGAACCTTCACCCCAGTCTGAGGTCCTGAGTGTTCTGGAGCAGGTTTTCATCAAGGATCTCTCTGTTCATCTTTCCCTCGAACCTGACTAGTCTCCCAGTACCTGCCACTGAAAAACATCCCCACAGCATGATGCTGCCACCACCATGCTTCACTGCAGTGGTGGTGCCAGGTTTCCTCCAGACATGACGCTTGGCATTCAGGCCAAAGAGTTCAATATTGGTTTCATCCGACCAGAGAATCGTGTTTCTCATGTTTTGAGAGTTTAAGAACTCTGTCAGAGTGACCATGTTCTTGGTCACCTCCCTGAACAAGGCCCCTCTCCCCCGATTGCTCAGTTTGGCCGGGCGGCCAGCTCTAGGAAGAGTCTCGATGGTTCCAAACTTCTTCCATTTAAGAATGCCGGAGGCCACTGTGTTCTTGGGGAACGTCAATGCTGCATAAATGTTTTGGTGCCCTTCCTCAGACCTGTGCCTCGACACAATCCTGTCTCGGAGCTCTACGGACATTTCTTTAGACCTCATGGCTTGGTTTTTGCTCTGATGTGCCCGGTCAACTGTGGGACCTTGTATAGACAGGTGTGTACCTTTCCAAATCATGTCCAATCAATTGAATTTACCACAGGTGGACTCCAATCAAGTTGTAGAAACATATCAAGGATGATCAATGGAAACATAATGCACCTGAGCTCAATTGAGTCTCATAGCAAAGGGTCTAAATACATATGTAAATACGTTACCTGTTTTACATTTTTTTGCCCTTGATCTCCCCAATGGTATCCAATTGGTAGTTACAGTCTTGTCCCATCGCTGGAACTCCCGTACGGACTCGGGAGACGACGTGTCCTCAGAGAGCCGCGTGTCCTCAGAAACACTACCGCGCCAAGCCGCACTGCTTCTTGACACAATGCCCGCTTAACCCAGAAGCCAGCCGCACCAACGTGTCAGAATAAAACACCATACAGCTAGTGACCGTGTCAGCGTGCATGTGCCCGGCCCGCCACAGGAGTCGATAGAGCGCAATGGGACTGTTGTGCACCGCCTCATGGGTCTCCAGGTCGCGCCCGGCTGCGACACAGCTTGGAATCGAACCAGGATCTGTAGTGACACAGCTAGCACTGCCTTAGACCACTGCACCACTCGGGAGGCCCTGTTTTTTTTATGTTTAATAATTTAGCAAAAGCTTCTACAAACCTGTTTTTGCTTTGTCATTATGGGGTACTGTGTGTAGATTGATGAGGAATTTTGTTTATTTAATACAGTTTAGAATAAGGTTGTAAACGTAACAAAATGTGGAAAAAGTCAAGGGGCCTGAACACTTTCCGAAGGCACTGTATATATCTTACGGCCACAGACTCATGAACATAAATTAATTTATATACGCATTCATCAACGGTCAGTCAAAAGTTTAACCCAAGTCAACCCTTTTTGGACGAGCAGCATACGTTAACGGCAGACATACTAGACCAACTTTCAACATACCGGTTTCTGTTGAAGGGGCGAGTTATGTGCAGGGAGTTGTTGCCAGTCTTGTAGTGTCCAGGAGAACTGAATCCATTCACAAAGCCACTATTGGGAAATGGTGCCTGGAGAGATGGGAAAAGGAAGAACAAATATATATATATATATTTTTTTTTTCTTCTTAGACAGATTTTCTCCTTGTCTGATCAGCCTAACCTCATGACAAACAGAGGGGTTGGAAGCACAGGGTCAGCCGCAGTGTACAGCAATCCCCTTTATACAGATCAATGTTGAACAAGCAATAACGTAATAAAATATTTTTTCATTGTAAATTACTTCTCTTGTACATGAGATGACATCAATAAGACTAACCTATATAAATGAATGAAGTTATTGTTAACACAATTTACTAGGATTAGTTTATAGCGTTCTGCATCTCATCAAATATTTTCTATATTATTTATAACACCATTTAAAAGGATAAAGTCTACGATGCTCACCAGCGGAGTCTCGAAGTAGGGTGTAGGAGAGGTTGTCCAGGACTGTGGTACGATGCCGTAGAGAGGGTACTGCTGCTGAGGGCTGTAGACGTGCTGCATGTACAGGTTAGGGTTGTACTGGGTCTGGGTCGGGGCAGACTGCTGGGCTGTGTACAGGCTGCTGTCCATGCTACGGTAGCCATTCTTAGCAAAGAACGTGTTGATGGCTTTTATCCTCGCCTGGAAGGAAGAAGTAAAATGAAGAAAAAAAGAACCTTGTGAAATGCGTCTTTGGCTTCACAACATGATTGAGAAGGGAGGAGAGATCAATAAAGGGACGTGCTAGTTGAGGGAAATTGCAGACTTAACTGGCAAGTGATTGATAGTGTCATAATGCAACTCACCATGATAGGTTTTCCCTGAAATGTTTTCACCTCTTCTCTTAGATATCTGTGTGCCTGAAAAGGTCAGAAAGACTCAGACAGGCAGTAATTCCAGAACTCTTTTCAACAAAATTGGGACTGATAACAGCTTCATGCCCATTACACCAATCAGAAGCCTTAACACCGCTTTATAAACCAATCAGATCCAGCTTACCTGTTGAGCATCAGTGTC
>NC_042984.1:9910214-9937714 GCF_901001165.1 Salmo trutta | reverse complement strand
TCTAATGTTCATATAGGCTTGGGCCAACAGATGGGTGTTAATGATCCTCCTTTACTACTGTACTCAGCCAACAGGTCTGGCTGCTATGTTGCATATACTGTATGCACATTCCTTTAACTTCAAGGTTTCTGCATGAAAAGGCTTCATTAAACCACATTGAGAAACAACTCCCTCGTATGCTATTTCAAGGGGAAGAAATGTGGACGTAAAAGCAAGTTAAATAAGCTGAAACGGTAACACTGAAAACATGCAAATAATACTTACTTGGCTGAATCAAGAACCACTTTTAAAGCTAATGGAAACCCCATTAGTGCTAATGTGTAGCTAAGGGTCTTCTATAGAGTTTAGGTTTAAGTCCTGTATATTTAAGGGTCTTCAATAGAGTTTAGGTTTAAGTCCTGTATATTTAAGGGTCTTCTATAGAGTTTAGGTTTAAGTCCTGTATATTTAAGGGTCTTCTATAGAGTTTAGGTTTAAGTCCTGTATATTTAAGGGTCTTCTATAGAGTTTAGGTTTAAGTCCTGTATATTTAAGGGTCTTCAATAGAGTTTAGGTTTAAGTCCTGTATATTTAAGGGTCTTCTATAGAGTTTAGGTTTAAGTCCTGTATATTTAAGGGTCTTCAATAGAGTTTAGGTTTAAGTCCTGTATATTTAAGGGTCTTCAATAGAGTTTAGGTTTAAGTCCTGTATATTTAAGGGTCTTCTATAGAGTTTAGGTTTAAGTCCTGTATATTTAAGGGTCTTCAATAGAGTTTAGGTTTAAGTCCTGTATATTTAAGGGTCTTCAATAGAGTTTAGGTTTAAGTCCTGTATCTTTCTCCTCTCCTCTCAGCTTTGTGTTACACAACAGTGGGTAATTCTCTACAGGCGTGCTGGCACACTGGCTGCGGTCCGCCTGGCTCAGTGTTTTTATGTTGGATATTCAAACCTAGATTGAATCATCAGAGCTTCCCTCGGGGGATGTAGGCTATTACGCAGGGAGAATGGAGACAATGTTAAGATCTGCTTCTTCCTCAAGTTAAGGTAAGCTCTGTGTATGTTCATAAGCTTGTAAAAGAACATTGTTTATGGAAAGGACAGGAATTTGTACTAACCTCGACCAGGCTTACATGTATTCTATGGAGATTCCAAGTGCTTTTTATTCAATACAGTGGATTTTTCAATTATTATTTAGTCTTTATTTAACTAGGCAAGTCAGTTAGGAACAAATTCTTATTTACAACAACAGCCTAGGAACAGTAACTGCCTTGTCCAGGGGCAGAACGACAGATGTTTTATCTTGCCAGCTCTGAGATTTGATCCACCAACCTTTCGGTTGCTGGCCCAAAGCTCTACCCACTAGGCTACCTGCTCTACCCACTAGGCTACCTGCTCTACCCACTAGGCTACCTGCTCTACCCACTAGGCTACCTGCTCTACCCACTAGGCTACCTGCTCTATCCACTAGGCGACCTGCTCTACCCACTAGGCGACCTGCTCTACACACTAGGCGACCTGCTCTACCCACTAGGTGACCTGCTCTATCCACTAGACGACCTGCTCTACCCACTAGGTGACCTGCTCTACCCACTAGGCTACCTGCTCTACCCACTAGGTGACCTGCTCTACCCACTAGGCGACCTGCTCTACCCACTAGGTGACCTGCTCTACCCACTAGGTGACCTGCTCTACCCACTAGGCTACCTGCTCTACCCACTAGGTGACCTGCTCTACCCACTAGGTGACCTGCTCTACCCACTAGGTGACCTGCTCTATCCACTAGACGACCTGCTCTACCCACTAGGTGACCTGCTCTACCCACTAGGTGACCTGCTCTACCCACTAGGCTACCTGCTCTACCCACTAGGCTACCTGCTCTACCCACTAGGCTACCTGCTCTACCCACTAGGCTACCTGCTCTATCCACTAGGCGACCTGCTCTACCCACTAGGCGACCTGCTCTACACACTAGGCGACCTGCTCTACCCACTAGGTGACCTGCTCTATCCACTAGAGGACCTGCTCTACCCACTAGGTGACCTGCTCTATCCACTAGGCTACCTGCTCTACCCACTAGGCTACCTGCTCTACCCACTAGGCTACCTGCTCTACCCACTAGGCTACCTGCTCTATCCACTAGGCGACCTGCTCTACCCACTAGGCTACCTGCTCTACCCACTAGGCTACCTGCTCTACCCACTAGGCTACCTGCTCTATCCACTAGGCGACCTGCTCTACCCACTAGGCGACCTGCTCTACACACTAGGCGACCTGCTCTACCCACTAGGTGACCTGCTCTATCCACTAGACGACCTGCTCTACCCACTAGGCTACCTGCTCTACCCACTAGGCTACCTGCTCTACCCACTAGGCTACCTGCTCTACCCACTAGGTGACCTGCTCTACCCACTAGGCGACCTGCTCTACCCACTAGGTGACCTGCTCTACCCACTAGGTGACCTGCTCTACCCACTAGGCTACCTGCTCTACCCACTAGGTGACCTGCTCTACCCACTAGGTGACCTGCTCTACCCACTAGGTGACCTGCTCTATCCACTAGACGACCTGCTCTACCCACTAGGTGACCTGCTCTACCCACTAGGTGACCGCTCTACCCACTAGGCTACCTGCTCTACCCACTAGGCTACCTGCTCTACCCACTAGGCTACCTGCTCTACCCACTAGGCTACCTGCTCTATCCACTAGGCGACCTGCTCTACCCACTAGGCGACCTGCTCTACACACTAGGCGACCTGCTCTACCCACTAGGTGACCTGCTCTATCCACTAGACGACCTGCTCTACCCACTAGGTGACCTGCTCTATCCACTAGGCTACCTGCTCTACCCACTAGGCTACCTGCTCTACCCACTAGGCTACCTGCTCTACCCACTAGGCTACCTGCTCTATCCACTAGGCGACCTGCTCTACCCACTAGGTGACCTGCTCTACCCACTAGGCTACCTGCTCTACCCACTAGGCTACCTGCTCTACCCACTAGGCTACCTGCTCTACCCACTAGGCTACCTGCTCTATCCACTAGGCGACCTGCTCTACCCACTAGGCGACCTGCTCTACACACTAGGCGACCTGCTCTACCCACTAGGTGACCTGCTCTATCCACTAGACGACCTGCTCTACCCACTAGGTGACCTGCTCTACCCACTAGGCTACCTGCTCTACCCACTAGGTGACCTGCTCTACCCACTAGGCGACCTGCTCTACCCACTAGGTGACCTGCTCTACCCACTAGGTGACCTGCTCTACCCACTAGGCTACCTGCTCTACCCACTAGGTGACCTGCTCTACCCACTAGGTGACCTGCTCTACCCACTAGGTGACCTGCTCTATCCACTAGACAACCTGCTCTACCCACTAGGTGACCTGCTCTACCCACTAGGTGACCTGCTCTATCCACTAGACAACCTGCTCTACCCACTAGGTGACCTGCTCTACCCACTAGGTGACCTGCTCTACCCACTAGGCTACCTGCTCTACCCACTAGGCTACCTGCTCTACCCACTAGGCTACCTGCTCTACCCACTAGGCTACCTGCTCTATCCACTAGGCGACCTGCTCTACCCACTAGGCGACCTGCTCTACACACTAGGCGACCTGCTCTACCCACTAGGTGACCTGCTCTATCCACTAGACGACCTGCTCTACCCACTAGGTGACCTGCTCTATCCACTAGGCTACCTGCTCTACCCACTAGGCTACCTGCTCTACCCACTAGGCTACCTGCTCTACCCACTAGGCTACCTGCTCTACCCACTAGGCGACCTGCTCTATCCACTAGGCGACCTGCTCTACCCACTAGGCGACCTGCTCTACACACTAGGCGACCTGCTCTACCCACTAGGTGACCTGCTCTATCCACTAGACGACCTGCTCTACCCACTAGGTGACCTGCTCTACCCACTAGGCTACCTGCTCTACCCACTAGGTGACCTGCTCTACCCACTAGGCGACCTGCTCTACCCACTAGGTGACCTGCTCTACCCACTAGGCTACCTGCTCTACCCACTAGGTGACCTGCTCTACCCACTAGGTGACCTGCTCTACCCACTAGGTGACCTGCTCTATCCACTAGATGACCTGCTCTACCCACTAGGTGACCTGCTCTACCCACTAGGTGACCTGCTCTACCCACTAGGCTACCTGCTCTACCCACTAGGCTACCTGCTCTACCCACTAGGCTACCTGCTCTACCCACTAGGCTACCTGCTCTATCCACTAGGCGACCTGCTCTACCCACTAGGCGACCTGCTCTACACACTAGGCGACCTGCTCTACCCACTAGGTGACCTGCTCTATCCACTAGGCGACCTGCTCTACCCACTAGGCTACCTGCTCTACCCACTAGGCTACCTGCTCTACCCACTAGGCTACCTGCTCTACCCACTAGGCGACCTGCTCTATCCACTAGGCGACCTGCTCTACCCACTAGGCGACCTGCTCTACACACTAGGCGACCTGCTCTACCCACTAGGTGACCTGCTCTATCCACTAGACGACCTGCTCTACCCACTAGGTGACCTGCTCTACCCACTAGGCTACCTGCTCTACCCACTAGGCTACCTGCTCTACCCACTAGGCTACCTGCTCTACCCACTAGGCTACCTGCTCTATCCACTAGGCGACCTGCTCTACCCACTAGGCGACCTGCTCTACACACTAGGCGACCTGCTCTACCCACTAGGTGACCTGCTCTATCCACTAGGCGACCTGCTCTACCCACTAGGCTACCTGCTCTACCCACTAGGCTACCTGCTCTACCCACTAGGCTACCTGCTCTACCCACTAGGCTACCTGCTCTACCCACTAGGCTACCTGCTCTATCCACTAGGCGACCTGCTCTACCCACTAGGCGACCTGCTCTACCCACTAGGCGACCTGCTCTACCCACTAGGTGACCTGCTCTATCCACTAGGCGACCTGCTCTACCCACTAGGCTACCTGCTCTACCCACTAGGCTACCTGCTCTACCCACTAGGCTACCTGCTCTACCCACTAGGCTACCTGCTCTACCCACTAGGCGACCTGCTCTATCCACTAGGCGACCTGCTCTACCCACTAGGCGACCTGCTCTACACACTAGGCGACCTGCTCTACCCACTAGGTGACCTGCTCTATCCACTAGACGACCTGCTCTACCCACTAGGTGACCTGCTCTACCCACTAGGCTACCTGCTCTACCCACTAGGTGACCTGCTCTACCCACTAGGTGACCTGCTCTACCCACTAGGTGACCTGCTCTACCCACTAGGCTACCTGCTCTACCCACTAGGTGACCTGCTCTACCCACTAGGTGACCTGCTCTACCCACTAGGTGACCTGCTCTATCCACTAGGTGACCTGCTCTACCCACTAGGTGACCTGCTCTACCCACTAGGTGACCTGCTCTACCCACTAGGCGACCTGCTCTACCCACTAGGCTACCTGCTCTACCCACTAGGCTACCTGCTCTACCCACTAGGCTACCTGCTCTATCCACTAGGCGACCTGCTCTACCCACTAGGCGACCTGCTCTACACACTAGGCGACCTGCTCTACCCACTAGGTGACCTGCTCTATCCACTAGACGACCTGCTCTACCCACTAGGTGACCTGCTCTACCCACTAGGCTACCTGCTCTACCCACTAGGCGACCTGCTCTACCCACTAGGTGACCTGCTGTACCCACTAGGTGACCTGCTCTACCTACTAGGCTACCTGCTCTACCCACTAGGTGACCTGCTCTACCCACTAGGTGACCTGCTCTACCCACTAGGCTACCTGCTCTACCCACTCGGCAACCTGCTCTACCCACTAGGCGACCTGCTCTACCCACTAGGCTACCTGCTCTACCCACTAGGTGACCTGCTCTACCCACTAGGTGACCTGCTCTACCCACTAGGCTACCTGCTCTACCCACTAGGCTACCTGCTCTACCCACTAGGCTACCTGCTCTACCCACTAGGCTACCTGCTCTACACACTAGGCGACCTGCTCTACCCACTAGGTGACCTGCTCTATCCACTAGGTGACCTGCTCTACCCACTAGGTGACCTGCTCTACCCACTAGGCTACCTGCTCTACCCACTAGGTGACCTGCTCTACCCACTAGGCGACCTGCTCTACCCACTAGGTGACCTGCTCTACCCACTAGGCGACCTGCTCTACCCACTAGGTGACCTGCTCTACCCACTAGGTGACCTGCTCTACCCACTAGGTGACCTGCTCTATCCACTAGGTGACCTGCTCTACCCACTAGGTGACCTGCTCTACCCACTAGGTGACCTGCTCTACCCACTAGGCGACCTGCTCTACCCACTAGGCGACCTGCTCTACCCACTAGGCTACCTGCTCTACCCACTAGGCTACCTGCTCTACCCACTAGGCTACCTGCTCTACCCACTCGGCGACCTGCTCTACCCACGAGGCGACCTGCTCTACCCACTAGGCTACCTGCTCTACCCACTAGGTGACCTGCTCTACCCACTCGGCGACCTGCTCTACCCATTAGGCTACCTACTCTACCCACTAGGCGACCTGCTCTACCCACTAGGCTACCTGCTCTACCCACTAGGTGACCTGCTCTACCCACTAGGTGACCTGCTCTACCCCCTAGGCTACCTGCTCTACCCACTAGGTGACTTGCTCTACCCCCTAGGTGACCTGCTCTACCCACTAGGTGACCCACTAGGTGACATCCTACATGAGACTTCTTTTCCAAACTGTACTAAGAAAGGCTTTCGCCTTATTCCCCACGTCTCTCTATATCATTGGCCTGTAACCCGTGCCGGTTATGCATTAAACAAGTGATTCGACAGAGTTTGTTTTACTTTACACCACCTATGAATGAATGACTGGAAATGACTAAGCTGGGGCCCAAACTGTTTCCTGTTCAGTGTGCTCACACAACTCTACAAATCCAAAGACACTCTCAGGTCTTATTCTTCTGTGGAGATTGACTGCTGTTCCACTAGGATACAATCCGTATGACTCCGGGGCCCTGGACCCAGTAGCCTGGAGCCATTTAAAGATGTATTTAATGAGTCAGAAAATACCCTGAGTCATAAATAAGGTACTGTGGAGAGAGTGAAGTGATTGCAAAAAGGAGAAGGACCTGCTCAGAGAGGGGCCTGTAAGGAGCCCGAGGGACAATCTACTAACAGAAATATGCTTTTCATAGAAGTCTTATATTTCTTTGACTTAAAGAAAGAATTCTACACATAACACATTTTGACCTGTACTTCTACCTGTTTAAAAACACCTCAAACATAAACTGTCGGCAGGACTTCAGTAGGCTAATGGTTGACATTGACCAGGCTAACATTGACCAGGCTTTTCCAGGGACAAATGGTTTTAGCTGCTTGCCAGACAGACACCGACTGGGCTGCAAACGAAGAATAATCAAATGCCGCGATGAAATACCAACTCCTTCTGTATGCTCAAGTTCATCAACAACAACAAGATTTTAAGAGAGCTTCTCAGACATTGTCTCATGCTGTTTTTCCACCAACAGCTGCACTTTAATCATTCACGTCCCTCAAGGTACAGGCGTTGTGTGTGAGGCCTCAAAACCCTATTGTACTCTGGTTTCTGTGGATACATATTGACTGGCTGCAGGACCCATTGTTATCATCAACAGCAGTGAGATAGAGGACATCAGGGGGTTGGTCATGAGTTTACTGATCTGTAAGGAATGTTACGTGAGACTTTCATAAAATAACAAAAACACAATATTATTAACTACTAGAGAGTTGATTAACGTGGACATGACACACATATTGACAGATTATACAGTATTCACCATCAAGGACATTGCTGCAGATCATAAATCATGCCTGGGAAGAATTATGGAAGCCATGTGGATTCAATTATATGTTGATCAATAATGTACATTCTATCTTTCTAGATTGTTTCTGGGCCTGCTATTGTTGGTCACCAGCCTATTGTTGAAGTCTGTTAGAAATGATTCCATCTTTCTGTAATGTTTCTGGGCCTGCTATTGTTGGTCACCAGCCTATTGTTGAGGTCTGTTAGAAATGACTCCATCTTTCTGTAATGTTTCTGGGCCTGCTATTGTTGGTCACCAGCCTATTGCTGAGGTCTGTTAGAAATGCCAGAGCCTGGGCCCTGAGTGCAGAGCAGGTCCCAGAACAGTTATTAAGCTGTCAAGCTGAGCAGAAGAACACTCTGTGCCTAGCTAGGATACATTGCACTGCTACCATATGGAAAAACTTTGGATGTGCTTTGGCAAGACTACATAAGAGAATCAGGTATGACAACAGGAAATATATGTTGTTTTCTGTGTTTGAAATGCTTTATTTTATGATGACATTCTTAGGATGGTTTTCAACCTGATAACAGCTTCCTGTAACTTCCTTTCTTGTATAATGTTTTTCCATACAGTATTCACAGCATGCGCTGCTACCCCGGTGATGAAGCACTAATCAACATAAGGTTCACAGAAGTGCTATGTTTTTAACTAGCACCATTACAGCTGAAAAGCACATTTAACAAATGCTGAATAAGCAAATAGATTCTGTTTTTTTTAAAGTAAAATATTAGAATGCGTGCACACACACACACACACACACACACACACACACACACACACACACACACACACACACACACACACACACACACACACACACACACACACACACACACACACACACACACACACACACACAGACACATTCCACCACACAAGCAGTCACAAACATATGTCAAGCCCACGCAGACTGCTACAGTATGTCCACACTCACTAACTCACACTCACTCTTTCACAGACAGCTGACACTGCAGTCTGGAGTGGAGATTCCACTGCACTTGGCCGGACATATCCCCCCCCCACTGTAGTCATAGTGATAGGACAGAGGCCAGCTCCCTGTGACCTTCATCAGAAAGAACAGGATCCCCCCCCCCACCACAACCCCTCGTTCTCATCACATCAACCCTCTGCTCCAAGTCATGATGGCAACCGTCAATGCCACTCTCCTGACATATAGTCTGGTGAAACTAACTCTAGAATACGATACTGTGCCTCAAATCTCACATTCAAAATAGATCACTTTCAAGAAACAATATTCTTGGGAATAACTAGATGGTTCTTGGAACTTCACTGGAAAAAAATCCATGACAGATATACAATATCTGCCCATTTAAATGAATACTATAGGCTGCAATTTGGTTAGAAAGAGAGGATATGGAGCGGTTGGTTGGATGTCATTGTACTTTGTACGAAAGCTTTATTGTGGTTGCTTTCTCTCTTCTGGAATCAACGGAGAGTCTTCTAAGCCACTGGGGGAGAAAGGAGATCTTATACCCAACAAAAACTGCTTTGTGATTGGGTCTCCTTCAAAGTCTGCTTTCCCCAGAGAGGAGCCAGTTAGTTACCAATGTTTGGGAGTTGACAATGCTTTGCTTTCAAGTTGTGTCGTTTTGTCCAATTCACTCTTTTTGTTCTGCCTTGGCTCTCTCTTGCTGTGACTTAATTCTGGGTAATCGGGCACCTGCTGTAGTGTTAGCTTTAGGGCGTAAGTCAATAGCTATACTGTAAAGATGCCGATAACATGTTATCTCTCAGGTGTTCCCTTGTGGTATCAGGTGCTGTTGTCCAATGTAGATATTTCAGCTGTAATTGTGTGACGTAGTGACATCTCTGCGCCTGAGATATAACTCTCTCGTTTTGTGTCTTTTATGAATGAAAACTGGAGGGTGATATGAAAGACTTACTTCATCTCTTTCTATAACCAGTGGACGTAACTACACGTTATTAAGAGTAAGCACAACTACTGTCCGGAAAAGCAAGCTCCACTTATCAGAGAGGTCAGCTGTATGCTATGCCCTTTCTCTCTCTCCCTCCCTCTCTCTCTCTCTCTCTCTCTCCCTCCCTCTCTCTCTCTCTCTCTCTCTCTCTCTCTCTCTCTCTCTCTCTCTCTGTCTCTCTCTCTCTTTCCTCCTGACACCATGGACAGCATGTTCCTACGCACACTGAATATCGGAGGGAGGCTTGGGCAGAACCCCAGATGGTTTGGAATTACCAAGGAACTCAATGTATCCCGTAATACTTTTTCCCCCACAATCTCTATCACCATCTATCTCTTTCTCCTATTCATCTGGACATGTATCTGGTCAGCTGGGACAGAGGCCATTTTACCACTACATCTTATCTCTGCCTTTCTGTCCCACATTTAACCAATGTGCCTTTTTTTCCAGTGGAACAACCACTTTACAATAGTACATCTATGGGGGGGGGGGGTTAAAAGGATTACTTTATCCTATCCCAGGGCTGAGCGGGAACTGTGCTTCCGCAGAGGTAGGGAGGCGAGCAGGCCAGAGGTGGATGAACGCAGTGCCCTTCTTTGGGTGTAGGGACTGATCAGAGCCTGAAGGTACGGAGGTGCCGTTCCCCTCACAGCTCCGTAGGCAAGCACCATGGTCTTGTAGCAGATGCGAGCTTCAACTGGAAGCCAGTGGAGTGTGCGGAGGAGCGGGGTGACGTGAGAGAACTTGGGAAGGTTGAACACCAGACGGGCTGCGGTATTCTGGATGAGTTGTAAGGGTTTAATGGCACAGGCAGGGAGCCCCGCCAGCAGCGAGTTGCAGTAATCCAGACGGGAGATGACAAGTGCCTGGATTAGGACCTGCGCCGCTTCCTGTGTAAGGCAGGGTCATACTCTGCGAATGTTGTAGAGCATGAACCTACAGGATCGGGTCACCACCTTCATGTTAGCGGAGAACGACAGGGTGTTGTCCAGGGTCACGCCAAGGCTCTTAGCACTCTGGGAGGAGGACACAATGGAGTTGTCAACCGTGATGGCGAGATCATGGAACAGGCAGTCCTTCCCCGGGAGGAAGAGCAGCTCCGTCTTGCCGAGGTTCAGCTTGAGGTGGTGATCCGTCATCCACACTGATATGTCTGCCAGACATGCAGAGATGCGATTCGCCACCTGGTTATCAGAAGGGGGAAAGGAGAAGATTAATTGTGTGTTGTCTGCGTAGCAATGATAGGAGAGACCATGTGAGGATATGACAGAGCCAAGTGACTTGGTGTATAGCGAGAATAGGAGAGGGCCTAGAACTGAGCCCTGGGGGACACCAGTGGTGAGAGCACGTGGTGCGGAGACGGATTCTCGCCACTCCACCTGGTAGGAGCGACCTGTCAGGTAGGCAGCAGATAGGTCTAGAAGGATGAGAGCAAAGGAGAGAGAGTTAGCTTTAGCAGTGCGGAGAGCCTCCGTGACACAGAGAAGAGCAGTCTCAGTTGAATGACCAGTCTTGAAACGTGACTGATTTGGATCAAGAAGGTCATTCTGAGAGAGATAGCAAGAGAGCTGGCCAAGGACGGCACGCTCAAGAGTTTTGGAGAGAAAAGAAAGAAGGGATACAGGTCTGTAGTTGTTGACATTGGAGGGATCGAGTGTAGGTTTTTTGAGAAGGGGTGCAACTCTCGCTCTCTTGAAGATGGAAGGGACGTAGCCAGCGGTCAAGGATGAGTTGATGAGCGAGGTGAGGTAGGGGAGAAGGTCTCCGGAAATGGTCTGGAGAAGAGAGGAGGGGATAGGGTCAAGCGGGCAGGTTGTTGGGCGGCCGGCCGTCACAAGTAGCAAAATTTCATCTGGAGAGAGAGGGGAGAAAGAGGTCAAAGCATAGGGTAGGGCAATGTGAGCAGGACCAGCGGTGTCGTTTGACTAAACAAACGAGGATCGGATGTCGTCAACCTTCTTTTCAAAATGGTTGACAAAGTCATCCGCAGAGAGGGAGGAGGGGCAGGAGGGGGAGGAGGATTCAGGAGGGAGGAGAAGGTGGCAAAAAGCTTCCTAGGGTTAGAGGCAGATGCTTGGAATTTAGAGTGGTAGAAAGTGGCTTTAGCAGCAGAAACAGAGGAAGAAAATGTAGAGAGGAGGGAGTGAAAAGATGCCAGGTCCGCAGGGAGGCTAGTTTTCCTCCATTCCCTGTTCTGTGAGCTCGGAATGAGTTGTCAAGCCACGGAGCAGGAGGGGAGGACCGAGCCGGCCGGGAGGATAGGGGACATAGAGAGTCAAAGGATGCAGAAAGGGAGGAGAGGAGGGTTGAGGAGGCAGAATCAGGAGATTGGTTGGAGAAGGATTGAGCAGAGGGAAGAGATGATAGGATGGAAGAGGAGAGAGTAGCAGGAGAGCGAGAGCGCAGGTTGTGACGGCGCAATACCATCTGAGTAGGGGCAGAGTGAGTAGTGTTGGAGGAGAGCGAGAGGGAAATGGATACAAGGTAGTGGTTGGAGACTTGGAGGGGAGTTGTAGTGAGATTAGTAGAAGAACAGCATCTAGTAAAGATGAGGTCAAGCGTATTGCCTGCCTTGTGAGTAGGGGGGACGGTGAGAGGGTGAGGTCAAAAGAGGAGAGGAGTGGAAAGAAGGAGGCAGAGAGAAATGAGTCAAAGGTAGACGTAGGGAGGTTAAAGTCACCCAGAACTGTGAGGGGTGAGCCATCCTCAGGAAAGGAACTTATCAAGGCGTCAAGCTCATTGATGAACTCTCCAAGGGAACCTGGAGGGCGATAAATGATAAGAATGTTAAGCTTGAATGGGCTAGTGACTGTGACAGCATGGAATTCAAAGGAGGAGATAGACAGATGGGTCAGGGGAGAAAGAGAGAATGTCCACTTGGGAGAGATGAGGATTCCAGTGCCACCACCCCGCTGACCAGATGCTCTCGGGGTATGCGAGAACACGTGGTCAGACGAGGAGAGAGCAGTAGGAGTAGCAGTGTTTTCTGTGGTAATCCATGTTTCCGTCAGCTCCAAGAAGTCGAGGGACTGGAGGGTAGCATAGGCTGAGATGAACTCTGTCTTGTTGGCCGCAGACCGGCAGTTCCAGAGGCTGCCGGAGACCTGGAACTCCATGTGGGTCATGCGCGCTGGGACCACCACATTAGAGTGAAAGCGGTCACGCGGTGTGAAGCGTTTGTGTGGCCTGTGCAGAGAGGAGAGAACAGGTATAGACAGACACATAGTTGACAGGCTACAGGAGAGGCTACGCTAATGCAAAGGAGATTGGAATGAAAATTAACTAAGCAACTGAGGAAGCGAGAGAGCAGCGCCTCCGTCACTAACCATTCACTGAAACACTCAAATATAACTTTTCCAACTTCCACTTTAGAAATTATAATTGATGTAAACTACAGTGGTTCAATGTTTCCAGGAATAGGCTCAAACTTAGTTTATTCAGCTAGATAACTAGATAACCCACCCAGTGCACCGTATCCTATGACGCTGTAGCTCACTAGCATGCTAGCATCCAATAACACACGGTTAGCACCAATACTTGGTTACAACAAACTACCAATGGATAATTTGTGTCCGTGTCTAGTTCCTTTCATAACGCAGAAGTAATTAAACGTTGGCTAGGTAACACAAAGTCAGTCCTGCTAGCTACACAAGTGGACTACACATCTCGAAAGTTCAGAAAGTTAAACTAACGTTGCAAAAATCTTATTGACTAAAAATGATACAGTACTGCTAGCTGGTAGAGTTGGCTAGCTAGCAATGGAGCTAGCTAACATAACACTAATCAAAACGTTCCGTTGTAATGTATTTAGTTTCTACAGTACTACTAGTTGGTAAGTTGGCTAGCTAGCAGTGGCTGTGGTGTTGTGGTGTTGACGCCGTTTGGAATACAGCTGGCTAGCTAACCTTGTTAGTTTCTCAAAGCTACACCCTTATCCTTGATACAAAGACAGCAAAGACAACTATGCAGCTAGCTAGCTAGCTAATCAAATCAAATCGTTCCGTTGTAATGTAATGAGGGATTAAATGTTTTTATTGAATATTTAAAACATACAATATACTTGCAGTGAAGCCCCTCAACAACTATATCACATTATGCATCTAACAGACTCACATCCAGAGTGACACCAATGTGCCTTAGTTGACGTGCAAAAATCCCTCATTCGAAAGGATCAGTGATGACTAACGCTTTATGAAGGGATTTACAACTCTGTAAAAGAGCTTCTCATATCTGAAAGAAGAACATCCTACTATTCAGATATCTATTTTTGAAAAGGGTTTAATATTGCTCTCTTTTTAAGGCCCCCAGCTACTCATCTGTCTCTGTGTGTCTTCTCCCTCATCCTACACACAAATGCACACAAGCACACAAGCACACACACACACACACACACACACACACACACACACACACACACACACACACACACACACACACACACACACCATTATAGTTATTTATAAATGACCTAGGATTACCTGGATTCCTCTGCAGATGGGATGCTGCCCCCCCCCCACACACACCGTCCAATCCTCCTGAAATAAAGACTCATTAATCAGACAGCAGTTGACTTTGGAGAGTGAAGGTGACATGCTGCCTGATTTATCACGCTCTTGTGAACATGTTTCATTGTGGCTTGTTAGCACACCACCACAGTCTAAACCTAGACCCAACACTGGATTATTTTATAGCACGCCACCACAGTCTAAACCTAGACCCAACACTGGATTATTTTATAGAACGCCACCACAGTCTAAACCTAGACCCAACACTGGATTATATTATAGAACGCAACCACAGTCTAAACCTAGACCCAACACTGGATTATATTATAGAACGCCACCACAGTCTAAACCTAGACCCAACACTGGATTATATTATAGAATGCCACCACAGTCTAAACCTAGACCCAACACTGGGTCTAGGTTTAGACTATTATAGAACGCCATCACAGTCTAAACCTAGACCCAACACTGGATTATATTATAGAACGCCACCACAGTCTAAACCTAGACCCAACACTGGATTATAGTATAGCATGCCACCACATTCTAAACCTAGACCCAACACTGGATTATATTATAGAACGCCACCACAGTCTAAACCTAGACCCAACACTGGATTATATTATAGAACGCCACCACAGTCTAAACCTAGACCCAACACTGGGTCTAGGTTTAGACTATTATAGAACGCCACCACATCCTAAACCTAGACCCAACACTGGATTATATTATAGAACGCCACCACATTCTAAACCTAGACCCAACACTGGATTATATTATAGAACGCCACCACAGTCTAAACCTCAGTTGGTAGAGCATGGTGTGTGCAACGCCAGGGTTGCGGGTTAGATTCCCACGGGGGGCCAGTACAAAAAACAACAACAACAACAAAAAATGCATGAAATGAAATGAAATGTAATGTAATGTATGCATTCACTACTGTAAGTCGCTCTGGATAAGAGTGTCTGCTAAATGACTAAAAATGTCAAATGTAAAATGATTATAGTATAGAACACCACCACAGTCTAAACCTAGACCCAACACTGGATTATATTATAGAACCTCTATATCTTTTTGGTAGCAACAGTCTAATTATGAAGTTAGTCAACTAAATACAGCGATTCCTCCACATGTAACGGCATTACCACATACCTGTATCAAATAACCCATGTCATTCAGCAGGCACTTTTATCCAAAGCGACTGACAATCATGCATGCGTACATTTTACATATGGGTGGTCCCAGGAATCGAATCCACTCACCTGGCATTAGCAGCACTATGCTCTACCAACTGAGCTACAGAAGACCAATGAGAATTGTACATATACACTCCAGACTGGGTATGAAGAATCTGACACGCAACTAAATACAAACTACATGACAGAAACAACAGCTGTGTATATTGCCATTGTCATTGATGTAAAGGTTTCCTGTGCCTCAACACAGTGGTGTCTGAACATCAAGCAGAACAAAAAACTTCTGTATAGGCTGAACACAGGAACAAGGCTGAAGATAACAGGCCTGGAACCAGAATGGCCCCGAACCGATGTCTGGAAAATGGTCCTCCTTCATTCCAGAAGGCCTCTAGAACATAGCGATTCATACATCAATGTGAGCTATGTACATGACATCTCATGATGATAGGGTTTTTGAATTTCTACATTAGTTGTCTTTTTTCATGCTTTGAAGCGCTTTGAGATTCTATGAAAAGCACTACATAAGTTGAATAAATTATTAATATTAGTCAGGTCTGTTCTATACAACATCATGTAGTCAGGTCTGTTCTATACAACATCATGTAGTCAGGTCTGTTCTATATAACATCATGTATTCAGGTCTGTTCTATATAACATCATGTATTCAGGTCTGTTCTATATAATATCATGTAGTCAGGTCTGTTCTATACAACATCATGTATTCAGGTCTGTTCTATATAACATCATGTATTCAGGTCTGTTCTATATAACATCATGTAGTCAGGTCTGTTGTAATAAACATAATGTAGTCAGGTCTGTTCTATATAACATAATGTAGTCAGGTCTGTTGTAATAAACATAATGTATTCAGGTCTGTTCTATATAACATCATGTATTCAGGTCTGTTCTATATAACATATTGTAGTCAGGTCTGTTCTATATAACATCATGTATTCAGGTCTGTTCTATATAACATCATGTATTCAGGTCTGTTCTATATAACATCATGTAGTCAGGTCTGTTCTATATAACATCATGTATTCAGGTCTGTTCTATATAACATAATGTAGTCAGGTCTGTTGTATATAACATCATGTAGTCAGGTCTGTTCTATATAACATCATGTAGTCAGGTCTGTTGTAATAAACATAATGTATTCAGGTCTGTTCTATATAACATCATGTAGTCTGTTGTATATAACATCATGTAGTCAGGTCTGTTCTATATAACATATTGTAGTCAGGTCTGTTCTATACAACATAATGTATTCAGGTCTGTTCTATATAACATCATGTAGTCAGGAGTGAGACCCATCCAGCCAAGCGTGTCTGCAGTGAGACCCATCCAGTCAAGCGTGTCTGCAGTGAGACCCATCCAGTCAAGAATGGCTGCAGTGAGATCCATCCAGCCAAGAATGGCTGCAGTGAGACCCATCCAGCCAAGAATGGCTGCAGTGAGACCCATCCAGCCAAGCTTGTCTGCAGTGAGACCCATCCAGTTAAGAATGGCTGCAGTGAGACCCATCCAGCCAAGTATGGCTGCAGTGAGACCCATCCAGCCAAGCGTGTCTGCAGTGAGACCCATCCAGCCAAGAATGGCTGCAGTGAGACCCATCCAGCCAAGCGTGTCTGCAGTGAGACCCATCCAGCCAAGCGTGTCTGCAGTGAGACCCATCCAGCCAAGCGTGTCTGCAGTGAGACCCATCCAGCCAAGAATGGCTGCAGTGAGACACATCCAGTCAAGAATGGCTGCAGTGAGACCCATCCAGCCAAGCGTGTCTGCAGTGAGACCCATCCAGCCAAGAATGGCTGCAGTGAGACCCATCCAGCCAAGCATGGCTGCAGTGAGACCCATCCAGCCAAGAATGGCTGCAGTGAGACCCATCCAGCCAAGAATGGCTGCAGTGAGACCCATCCAGCCAAGCGTGTCTGCAGTGAGACCCATCCAGCCAAGCGTGTCTGCAGTGAGACCCATCCAGCCAAGAATGGCTGCAGTGAGACCCATCCAGCCAAGCGTGTCTGCAGTGAGACCCATCCAGCCAAGCGTGGCTGCAGTGAGACCCATCCAGCCAAGCATGTCTGCAGTGAGACCCATCCAGCCAAGCGTGTCTGCAGTGAGACCCATCCAGCCAAGCGTGTCTGCAGTGAGACCCATCCAGCCAAGCGTGTCTGCAGTGAGACCCATCCAGCCAAGCGTGTCTGCAGTGAGACCCATCCAGCCAAGCATGGCTGCAGTGAGACCCATCCAGCCAAGCGTGACTGCAGTGAGACCAGTGCTGCTCCCATTCAAGAAGTAGTTTAACGCACATAGAGACAAGGAGAGAGCGAGCACGAGAGGAGGAGAAAACCAGGGAGTGCCCCATGAGTGCTAACCATATGGTATACATCTTACCCTGGCATTCTGCAAGTTTCCAACTTTTCATGTCTTGCTTTAAAAAATGTTTTACAACCAACTCATGAGCAGGGAAATGAAACCAACTTGAAAAACATACTGTTGTTTGAGTAACCAAATGGTCCACTGGAGACACACATGGCCGTAATGTAAAGGAGCATATTGTGTTGTTTGACTGTTTGTCCCGGCGGTAGTGTTGTGACATGATGAATCCTAAGGATAAAGGGTAGCGGTTACAGTGAAAGAGAGCAGGGTGTCATGCAGAGATGTAATGACAACAATGGATCTTGTATGAATGGTCACTGATTGTTTGGACAACAAAGCCCTAACTTGACCAAATGTGATATGCAAAGAAGACCCCAACCATAATCACTCTATCTTTTGGGTTTGTTTAATTTGTAAATGCATCGTATGTAGAACAAAGAAAAATATATAATATTTATAATAGTATATAATATTTATAACAATATATAATGAATTGTTATTATATACACATGCACTAGAATTGTACGCAAACACAGAAATAATTACAATAATATTTCTGTTCCTTTTAGAAGTAGTTGCAGTATTTACATACATTCATTTGTTAAAATAACTTGTTTTTAAAAACATTTTAAATGGGATTGAAGGAATGCATTGCTAAAGTATAAGTTTACTGCCCTCTCTAGACCGCTCAGGTTCAGACAACGTTAACACAGAAAGGACATGGCCATCACAGACAGTGCAGTTTCGTACAGGGAAAAGAAACCATTATAAAAAAAACATTCCTAATCCTTACAGTATTTGAGTCCTGTACTTCACTAAGCCAATCGTGTGTCTTCCTGTGATGTCATCTGTAGATCAGGAAGGTGACTGTAGAACATGTGTATGGAGGCTAAGATTTCTACCACCATTTACTTCTTCACGTGTTCCAGAGGAAGTAACTAAATGAATTTATCTATATTTAACTAGGCAAGTCAGTTAAGAACAAATTCTTACTTTCAATGATGGCCTAGGAACAGTGGGTTAACTGCCTTGTTCAGGGGCAAAACGACAGATTTTTACCTCAGCTCAGGGATATGATCTTGCAACCTTCCTGTTACTATTCCAATGCTCTAACCACTAGGCTACCTGCCTCCTCTAACCACTAGGCTACCTGCCTCCTCTAACCACTAGGCTACCTGCCTCCTCTAACCACTAGGCTACCTGCCTCCTCTAACCACTAGGCTACCTGCCTCCTCTAAACACTAGGCTACCTGCCTCCTCTAACCACTAGGCTACCTGCCTCCTCTAACCACTAGGCTACCTGCCTCCTCTAAACACTAGGCTACCTGCCTCCTCTAAACACTAGGCTACCTGCCTCCTCTAACCACTAGGCTACCTGCCTCCTCTAACCAATAGGCTACCTGCCTCCTCTAACCACTAGGCTACCTGCCTCCTCTAACCACTAGGCTACCTGCCTCCTCTAACCACTAGGCTACCTGCCTCCTCTAAACACTAGGCTACCTGCCTCCTCTAAACACTAGGCTACCTGCCTCCTCTAACCACTAGGCTACCTGCCTCCTCTAACCAATAGGCTACCTGCCTCCTCTAACCACTAGGCTACCTGCCTCCTGAATAAAGCACCATGCATTTCCAGATCCTCCAGATGAAATGTAACAGCCCAGGAAGCTTGGCTATGTTGGCACTGCTGTCTGTCTGCTAAAAAGGCTTTTGGAGGTTGTTCCAGTTTGAAACACTGTAGGGTGCTTCAGCACCATGCATTGATGACACGAGGCAGACTATTGTGTTGATATCGAGGAGACTTACCTCAGGCTACTGTAGCTGCAGTTTTTCAAGAATCCCTAAAAAACATAGTTCAACTATTTTACTGAAAGCATTGATTAGACTGACATTGAAGTGTATGGTTTGAGTCCTTCATACTGTAGCTTCTACCAGTACTGTTTGAAACGGTACATTGATCGACTGTCACTGACATCCACACACTGTATACAACATGGCAGGCCAGGCATTCAATGCTTATGTGCTATGAAGATTTAATACAGTCACCAACGGGTTAAGTGTTATCATTATATTCAAACAGATACTACGTAGGCCTACTTAGTTGACATATTGGCCCCAGAGAAGGACAGCTTTAAGAGCCAATGACATAACACAAAATGAAAGAAAATGACAATAACAGCTCCTCCAGCTAATGTATACAAACATACAAAAGGAAAGGTTCTTCAATGTCTTCAATACTGATCAGAAAGCCAGTCGGTTCACATATAAACAACACACCATAAAACATGAAATATTTTTTGCTGCACCTCGTTGTTCTGCAGTTGGCTGTTCACTGTTAGCTGATCCAGCCTTTACCAGGCATGAGTCGTCATATTGCTCCCGTGGTGAAAATAGGAGACAGCCTCCACATGCTGCCGGTAGCTTATAATGGCATGATTCTGATCATGATCAGTAGTTCAACATGAACGTTTGAGTACTAATAGTCATTTTTTGGTTTGAAGAAGTACATAGTAAAAACTCCCTCGGTGATGAGAAGATAATTTCATCATATAGCAGAAGGAATGTTGATGCATTAAGGATAGGCAGGTACATCAACAATGAATTCAAACCTCAAAGTGTAAAAATACTTTGCATAACAAAACCTCTATTCTGAAATCGTATTTTAAACATTTTTATGAGAACCCCCCCCCCAAAAAAAAATTAAGAAAAGCTATTTACAAGAAACGTAGGACTCAATTCAATCTGTGCTGCGGAAGTTCAGTGCTATAGCGACATTGAAATTTAAAAGTAATTTCTGATTGAGCCGGCATATGCAGCGTTTACTGTGAATTAAGTCTCCGCGAACGCGGGAACATTGCTTTTAAGTGTAAATCCCGCTAAAGCACTGAACTTCCCATCATGCACCAGTGAAGATGTCATGTTATGTAACAGTTCTTGTTTTTTCAAAATGTTTTCTCTTTTGAGTCTCTGCATTACTCAATAAATTATCACAGTACCACCAATGTGCGTCACACACACACATAAACAAACAAAACATTCAAACACTCTCTCCCTTAACTGTTGTTTGAACGTTCATTCTGCCTGTCCCACTGTCCCCTCTGCTATTAGCAATCTCCCACATTAATTCTGCCTGTCCCACTGTCCCCTCTGCTATTAGCAATCTCCCACATTCATTCTGTCTGTTCCACTGTCCCCTCTGCTGTAAGCAATCTCCCACATTCATTCACTCTCTCTCTCACAAACATTCTCTCTCTGTCTCTGCATGTGTCCTGTGGCGTGGCCTCAGTCTAGCAGGACCGGGAGGTCAATGTGCTCAGTTTGCGGATCGCACTGTCCTGCTGTTTCTTGGAAAGCGGTGGACTTTGATGTGTTTGGACAGGTGATCGCTGCGGGCAAACTTCTTCTCGCAGATGGGACACTGATAAGGCTTCACTCCAGAGTGAGAGCGCCGGTGTCTGGAGAGTTCGTCTGACCTCGAAAACCTGAGACAGACAGACCCAGAGCACATCAGACAACCTATATCAGAGCCACAGTTTCCCATAACACCCTGAGGTAAAAGGCCCCCTCTCTCTGTCTGACTACACCAGTACACTCTATCCATATTATATCTCTACCCAACACATTGATTAAAGTAATGTAAAGTCATCTTAAAACATTAATTCCATACACACTCATCATGAATCATGAAGCAACTGTGCTATTGAGATGGATGAATAAGAATCCCTGCATGGTAACATGGTCTTTCATCATGCACTCACACATGCAGTACACACATGCAGTACACACATGGAACAGGTGCTACACATGCATAACATGGTAGTGAAATGGTTAAGTATTACTAGGCCTCATTATCAACAGAGGATTTTCCTGTATGGCCAGAAGTGAACCAAAAAAACTAATCTGCCACTGTATTTAAAACGAACTGGTTCTGGGGATGTGACTCTGACATTAGGAAACCTCATCTACCTCTATTGTAATATTACATAGTATTCTACATCTGTACTACACAGCACTCGTTACAGCCCCAAGCTGATGGTGTGTTAAAACATCTTACCAATAGCTTAGAATGGCATGATTCAAAATCAAATCAAATCACATTTTATTGGTCACATACACATAATAAGCAGATGTTATTGCGGTGTAGCGAAATGATCAGTATGTCAACATGAACGTTTGAGTACTAATAGTCATTTTTTGGTTTGAAGAAGTACATAGTAAAAACTCCCTCGGTGATGAGAAGATAATTTCATCATACAGCGTTAACGATAGGCAGGTACGTCAACAACAATTAATTCAAACCTCAAAGCGTAAAAATACTTTGCATAACAAAACCTTTTTAAGATTCTCAAATCGTATCTTAAATTTTTTTATGAGAGAACCCCCCCCCCCCCAAAAATAAGAAGGAAAAGCTATTTACAAGAAATGTAGGACTCTATTCAATCTGCTACTTCCATTCCACGTCCCCCCTATATTCTGAAATTGCATTTATCATTGGAATGTGATACAAAACGAGGCAACGGTATGCTTTAGGACCATAGGGATGTCTCCAAGCGGTCGGGAAGGCTGTTTGGAGTTTTTTATCCAACCGGATAAAAACATGATAGATTTATTTTTTAAATGTCGCCCCCCACTTCTGAAACCAAAGCTGTGTCGTACTATACATGTGTCAGCACTCGCTATACCCCCAAGCTGAAACTCTGATATAACTCCTTCCTGTTGAGACATGATGGCTACAGTTCATCTCTGACTGAAACAGCCTCACCCTATCCTTGTCTAAGCCAATAAGCAATACATGTGGGACAAGCTTAACTGAACTAATTGTCTCTGCTATGTTAAAATCCTAACACATTACTACTATCTCTCCCTGGAAGTTGATATGAAGTATTTCCCTGTATAAAATTGTTAGACAATGTTAGATGACTGTTATATGAAACTGTTAGGCTATGTTAGATGACTGTTATATGAAACTGTTAGGCTATGTTAGATGACTGTTATATGAAACTGTTAGGCTATGTTAGATGACTGTTATATGAAACTGTTAGGCTATGTTAGATGACTGTTAGATGAAACTGTTAGGCTATGTTAGATGACTGTTATATGAAACTGTTAGGCTATGTTAGATGACTGTTAGATGAAACTGTTAGGCTATGTTAGATGACTGTTAGATGAAACTGTTAGGCTATGTTAGATGACTGTTATATGAAACTGTTAGGCTATGTTAGATGACTGTTATATGAAACGGTTAGGCTATGTTAGATGACTGTTATATGAAACGGTTAGGCTATGTTAGATGACTGTTATATGAAACGGTTAGGCTATGTTAGATGACTGTTATATGAAACGGTGTTATACGCAGTGGTTAGGGGATGACAGAGGTTAGGCTTATGAGAGCCTGGGTAAGGCTGTTTGTGGAGCCATTGTTGGGCAGGGTGGGATGCCCAGGTGTGTGGAGGGGAGCCTTGATGCCCCAGCTACAGCCTCCACAGCTTAGTTAGGCTACACTATGGCTCTGTTCGAGCTTGTTCCTGAACTCAGCCCTGAAGCATACAATAATCACTGACAAGACGCTGGCAAGGACCAAAAGAAGGGGCGGTGGGACTTACTGTGGTGAATTACAAGAACTAAATGTATCCTAAACTCTTTCCTGTAAACATAATGAATGATCACTTACAGATGCAAGTCAACAGGGAAGGACAGTGTTATTGTAACTCATGCAAGTCAACACTTCACAACAAGAGAGACAACGCAACACTACATAAAGAGAGACCTAAGACAACAACAACACATGACAACACAGCATGGTAGCAACACAACATAACAACATGGTAGCAACACAACATGGTAGCGGCACAAAACATGGTACAAACATTATTAGGCACAGACAACAGCACAAAGGGCAGGAAGGTAGAGGCAACAATACATTACACAAAGCAGCCACAACTGTCAGTAAGAGTGTCCATGATTGAGTCTTTGAATGAAGAGATTGAGATAAAACTGTCCAGTTTGAGTGTTTGTTGCAGCTCGTTCCAGTCGCTAGCTGAAGCGAACTGAAAAGAGGAGCGACCCAGGGATGTGTGTGTTTTGGGGACCTTTAACAGAATGTGACTGGCAGAACGGGTGTTGTATGTGGAGGATGAGGGATGCAGTAGATATCTCAGATAGGGGGGAGTGAGGCCTAAGAGGGTTCTATAAATAAGCATCAACCAGTGGGTCTTGCGACGGGTATACAGAGACGACCAGTTAACAGAGTAGTATAGAGTGCAGTGATGTTTCCTATAAGGAGCATTGTAGACAAATCTGATGGCCGAATGGTAAAGAACATCTAGCCGCTCGAGAGCACAATTACCTGCTGATCTATAAATGATGTCTCCGTGATCTAGCATGGGTAGGATGTTCATCTGAATCAGGGTTAGTTTGGCAGCTGGGGTGAAAGAGGAGTGATTAGGATAGAGGAAACCAAGTCTAGATTTAACTTTAGCCTGCAGCTTTGATATGTGCTGAGAGAAGGACAGGGAAAGACAGTGTTACTGTAACTCATGTAAGTCAACAGGTAGCGACAGTGTTACTGTAACTAATGTCAGTCAACAGGTAGCGACAGTGTTACTATAACTAATGTCAGTCAACAGGGAAGGACAGTGTTACTGTAACTAATGTCAGTCAACAGGTAGCGACAGTGTTACTGTAACTCATATAAGTCAACAGGTAGCGACAGTGTTACTGTAACTCATGTAAGTCAACAGGTAGCGACAGTGTTACAGTAACTAATGTCAGTCAACAGGTAGCGACAGTGTTACTGTAACTCATGTCAGTCAACAGGTAGCGACAGTGTTACTGTAACTCATATAAGTCAACAGGTAGCGACAGTGTTACTGTAACTCATATCAGTCAACAGGTAGCGACAGTGTTACTGTAACTCATATAAGTCAACAGGTAGCGACAGTGTTACTGTAACTCATGTAAGTCAACAGGTAGCGACAGTGTTACTGTAACTAATGTCAGTCAACAGGTAGCGACAGTGTTACTGTAACTCATGTAAGTCAACAGGTAGCGACAGTGTTACAGTAACAAATGTCAGTCAACAGGTAGCGACAGTGTTACTGTAACTCATATAAGTCAACAGGTAGTGACAGTGTTACTGTAACTCATGTAAGTCAACAGGTAGCAACAGTGTTACAGTAACTAATGTCAGTCAACAGGTAGCGACAGTGTTACTGTAACTAATGTCAGTCAACAGGTAGCGACAGTGTTACTGTAACTCATGTAAGTCAACAGGTAGCGACAGTGTTACTGTAACTAATGTCAGTCAACAGGTAGCGACAGTGTTACTGTAACTAATGTCAGTCAACAGGTAGTGACAGTGTTACTGTAACTCATATAAGTCAACAGGTAGCGACAGTGTTACTGTAACTAATGTCAGTCAACAGGTAGCGACAGTGTTACTGCATAAGAGCCTCCAATTCCACACAACGATCCAGCTCTTTGGACCTTCATAAAGCTACTATTACAGAATACAGTAAGCAGCAATCATAAAGCACTTGAAGTTCCAAGTTCGAAGAATGGACACTAAGGAATATCAATATATCTTGTTTTTAAAATATTTTTGTATTTACTGTAAGGTGAACAGGGTTTAAAAACAAGACATACCCTTATTTCAGAACATCATGGTGTTTTCACAATAAACTGCTCGGGTTCAAATCTACAGTCCACTAGAAACGCCATATCAGTGTTCACATTTAGATCTTTACCCAGTTTGAACGTGCTTGTGTCTACCTATGCTTGCCTGTATGCATGCATGTGGGTATGCATTGTGTATAGATTGTGTACATGTGGGTATGCATTGTGTATATATTGTGTACATGTGGGTATGCATTACGTGTGTGAGGAGAATGGAGATGCCTGAGGAATGCCAACTGTACAGTAAATGTGTCATTTGGTTTTTATGGGCATGATGAGAACCAGAGGAATGTCAAAAACACTTTATTTCGTTACAACACAAGGCACTCAAATGACAGATGGCTGGAGGTGCATATTTCCCAAGCTCACTTCCATTTCCTGACAAGGAGGAGAGGAGGAGGAGGTGGAGGCAGAGGAGGGAGGAGGAGCGAGGGTCCCTCAGACAGAGAACAGTTTCTGAAGGCCACACTGTGCCCTGTGGGGTGGCGAGGGGGGGATACCACAGGCCCAGGGCAGTCATGTGTTGGGGCTAATCCAGGTCACTGTGATAAGACCACAGGACTGCTGAGCACCGCCAATCTTATCGGACTAGAGACCTTCTCACCAACTGTTCCCACGGGCACACTGAGCTTTTTATGTTTAGTTGTGCAACCACATTGTGTGGAGAGGTCAGGGAGATGGGGAATGAATAATATGGGACAAATCTATGCTTTATGCTTGCTGTGAAACACAGAAACAAACTCCTTTGGCCCACTAATATATCATGGATAATAATCAAATTAGTATGCCATAAAGTCATTCATTATGCCATAAAGTTAGTGCTGCTACCAAAACTTTGAACTTGATTCTGCAAGAGTGTAACTGAGTGCAGATGGAGAGCAAACAGAGAGACAGCTAGAGGGGGCAAAGTCTGCCCACACTTCAAAGGCCTTATCTAATCTCAAAACTCTGCAATAGAAGAAAACACAGAGATATGGAGCCAACGAGAGTGCATGAGAGGGGTGGAGAGCATTCATTATGAGTGACACTAATCATTTTAGTTCTCCATCATATCTAATTGAGCTAACGCACAACTTGGAAAAGTATTTATATTTTTCTCATAAAATTAATATCTGTGTTTTTCAGAGCAGCTGGTGGGATTGGCTTTGAATGGCTTCGTATCGCTCTGTGATAATATCAGCCAGCGAAGGAAGTTGATATCCCTGTTAACCTCGGGAAGGAATCAATCTATCTCAGATAATCCAACCACAGTCAACAGAGATAGTTGTATACTCTGTGGCTTCTCCAACTAAAACATGGACTGGTATCGCTAAATTGTCATACATTGTTGGACCATCACAGCTAAACATCCCCTGTTGTACTCACTGACTGTCACTGCCGTGTATGTAGTCACATGAATAACCACACACTCTGTAGACCTATGAGATCCACCCGTGAAGTCTGACTCGAACACGACCTACACAGTGTCTTGAACCCACTCACCTCCATCCACAGCCAGGCCAGGTGCAGGCGAAGGGCTTTTCCCCCGTGTGCCTCCTCAGGTGGGCCTTCAGGTGGCTACTCTTAGTGTACATCTTGGCACAGCCAGGGAAAGTACACTTATGCATTTTTATAAGGTCCGTAACTGAGCTTTTCTGGAACTTCTGTCCTCCCACCAGGATCCCTGCAGCCTGGCCACCTGCAAGCCCACCCTCCCTGAGACCCAGGGGCTTGGCGGCGATGGGTACGGGCGCGATGCGCACAAATTTGGAAGATGTACCATTGAGATTAGCTGGAGACACCAGCTGGGGCACCAGGGTAAACGTCTGGCCCTGGATGTTGACCAGGAGTTGGGCGATTTTGATGTCTGAGGAGGGCAGGGTGGTCTGCGGTGGTACTGGTGTTGGTATCACACCTGGGCTGGGCTCTTGCTTAATCTGGATTGGTTGAATTTGCAAGATGACAGGCGTCAAGCCAGACCCCTCCCCTGAGACTGGTATTTCAGCAGGTTCCTCCTGTTTAATCCCAC